>NC_081760.1:2405000-2432500 GCF_963082965.1 Carassius carassius
TATTTTAATCTGGACTATAACGTGCCATAGATATAGTTTGAAAATGTTTAGATTTTTTATTGTTAATTCACACTTTACATCAGGGCTTCATTTTTAACATTAGTTCATTCATTGGTTAACATAAACTGCCAATGATAAATTTTTCTGAACATTCATTAATCTTAGGTATTCCAATATTTAATAACACGTTGTTAAAATGTAAAATTGCAGCTGTATTATGTAATGAGCTAACATGAACTATGACTTGAATTTTTTTTTTTAACAAAGATTAATAACTTCTGTAGCAAATGTAGCTATTGTGAATGTTAATGGTTAACTAATGAGATTGTAAAGTGATACCTATGGGTCTTTAAAGTTTTTTTGCACTTTAATCTGTGCAAAACTTTTAACTTTATATATTTTTCTTTATTGTTTTATTTTTTTTAAATGTTCAGTTATTTTTGTTATTAGAAAAAAGTTATTTAACCTATTATATTATATTATACTATATTTTGAGCACTTTTTTAAACAAAATTTTATTACCGTGATAATATCATTTACCGTGATAAAAGCATGAGCAATTAATCACAACAGGAAAATTTGATACTGGCATATCCCTAGTGGTGACCCTATATAATGGCCATTTTATTAATAAAAGTGCATGGTGTCATATCTCTGACTGTCATTAAGTGTTATGTTAGGTCAGATTTGTTACTTTCAATCGTATAAATCAAAAAGCAAAAAATAAATACATAAATAAATAAATAAAAGTGCAGGGCAGTGCTGACAACAAGCTTCTGTGTTCCTGTTTTCTGTGAGTGCACAGCGCAATCTGCAATCTTCTCTCTCTCTCTCTCTCTCTCTCTCTGTGCTGCTTTTTGTGTTCCTGCTTTCCTTCTGTTATATTTGTGCCCTTGTACTAATGATCCACAACCCTCTGCTTGCTCGCAGCACCTGGATTTACTCGTGAGTATTTGTGCTCTGCTGCGGTTCTGCTCATCTTTTTAGACACCTCTCGTCTAGTTCCACTCGTCTCTCTAGAAAGCTGTTCCTCTTCATAGACACCTGTCTTTCGTAATTGCCCGTCTAGTTTTATCTGGTTGACTGATTTTCTTTCTCTCTTTTCTGGTGATTGTTTCAGCTCTGTATAGTATTGTTCTTGTACATAAATGAGTCATTCTTGTAAACTTGAGTCAGTGGCAGTGTTTTCACGCTGATGGCATCACCATGTGAATCAGACTTATGGGAAGTTCTCATTTTCTTGAAAGTAAAAAAGGGGTTTAAACGTGGTGTTTTTGCCAATAGACTGTGTTTTGGCAAGCCTGACTCACTCCCTGCATCAGATTAAACAAGATTTAAAGATGCGGGACTAATGCTTTATTACATTGTTTCCAGTTTATTTCAGTGGCCTGTCTGTAGATTAATATAATTTGTGCCATCTGCTAAACATGCCACTGGGCCAAGTCCTGTAGTTCAATTACCTTTGCCTTTTTCAAACTTTGATTGATGCACTACTCTTCCTGCTTTGTCTTTTTATGTAATTTAACTTCGTTTATGTTGCTTCTGTTCATGCTTACCATTTCTGAAAGTAAACACTGCCTCTCATCATTTTCAATTATGCATTACAAGTTCTAAAGTAGTTGTTTAAGTATAGAGTAATACAAATATGAGAGTAAAAAAAAAAAAGTCTCTTATGCTCATCAAGGCTGCATTTATTTGATCACAAAAAGGAAAGAAAACCGTAATCTTGCAAAATGTTTTTTAAAACATAAAATAATAGTTTCTATTTCAATATCCTTTAAAATATTATTTATTTATGTGATGCAAAGCTGAATTTCCATCAGCCATTACTCAGTATGAAGTGTCACATGATCCTTAAGAAATCATTATAATATGCTGATTTATTATTAGAATTATCAGTCCTGGCAACAGTTGTGCTCCCAGATATTTTTTTTTTGAAATTGCAATATTTTTTTCAGGATTCTTTGATGAATAAAACTGTAAAAAGAACAGCATTTATCATTTCTAATAAATATAAATCTTTGCTATCACTCCTTAACAATTCAACACATCCTTGCTGAATAAAAGTTTAAATTAAAAAAATAGAAAGAAAGAATAAAAATTTACTGAACCCAAACTTTTGAACTGTAGTGTATATTGTTAGAAAAGATTTATATTTGAAAGAAATGCTCTTCTTTTTAACATTTTATTCATCAAAGAATCCTGAAAAAAGTATCACACGTTCCAAAAAACTATTGTAGCACAACAGTTTCAACCCTGATAATAAATCAGCATATTAGAATGATTTCTGAACAATATATTTTTTGATCAAATAAAAGCAGCCTTGATGAGCAGAAGAAACTCCTGTAAAAAACATTAAAAACCATTCTGATCCCAAACGTTTAATTGGTAGTGTATATGTCACTGTACAACTGTACGGTTTTAGATGTACATATTTTATTACTCATTAGTGCCAGTCTGCTTGATCTGGGTCTCCGGTTAACCTCTCTGTCTTTATTATTAGGGTTCCTTTCATCTCTTTTCATTTTAATGTTTGAATATCTAGAAGTTGCATGTAATCTGAGCGATGCAGGAATGTTTGGATCCTAGTTCTGATTGAGGTTTACTACTAGTATCCAGTTATTTAATGGTTTGTTTGTCTTTCCATCTATAGAATTGCAAGACCAGGTGTTGCGTGTTTTCAAGGCGGACCAGCAAAGTCGTTACTTACTGATCAATAAGGACACCACAGCAAGAGAAGCAGCCAATCAGGCAATGCGAGAGTTTGGCTTGACGGCGAGTCCTGAAGCCTATTCGCTCTGCGAGGTGTCAGTCACTCAGGAGGGAGTAATCAAACAGAGACGGCTGCCTGATCAGCTCTCTAAACTGGCCGACAGGATACAGCTGAGTGCCAGGTTTGGTCTTGAGCTCAATTTAAGAAATTAATTTTTTGACTTCGTTTCATACGTGAAGATCTGCTTCTCTGTCAGGTACTATCTGAAGAGCAACATGGAGACCGAGACGCTGTGTTCAGATGTGGAGGCCCAGGAGATGCAGCGGGAGTCTGTGGTCCCTCTGTTGTCCTTGAGCTCTATGGAAATAGCCAATCAGCTGTCAGCGCGCAACTATCTGCGCTTCTCTGGCATTGAACCAACGGATTACATCACTGACCTCTTCAAGCTCCGCCCACAAGAGCCTCCCACCAACCTGCGCAACTTTGAGGATCTTGTGAACCAGGAGACCTTCTGGGTCGCCACAGAGGTAGTACAGGAAGCCAACCTGGCCAAAAGAGTGAAGATCATCAAGCACTTTATAAAGATTGCCCTTCACTGCCGTGACTGCAAGAACTTCAACTCTATGTTTGCCATAATCAGGTAGAGTTTGTGTGTCTGTTAGTGTTATCATGATTCCTTTATTATGTTTCACAGTGTAACACCAAGTAGTGTTGTGATTCCAGTCGTGTTGTTTGGCTGCATCATCATTGCTGGGGCTTCAGTTTACATTGCCATGCCCATTTAGATAATAATAATAATGATAATAAATGTTTTCTTATATGTTATTGTTGTTGATGTGGAAAATTTAAATTATTTATATTAATTAATTTTAAAACAAATTAAATATGAATATTAAACTAATACTATTAAATCATTATTAATTATTTATTTAAATATTTATTTATTATAACAATAAATTTTATGGTATGATGCCAAGTAGTGTTGCGATTGTTTGGATGTATTATTATTATTATTATTGCTGGGGCTTAAGTTTACATTGTCAAGGCTATTTACACTGTAATAATAATAATAATTACTGTTTTATCATATGTTATTGATGTGAAAAATAAAAAATATTAATATTTAATTATGTATATATATATATATATATATATATATATAAATAAATAATAATATTAAATCATTATTAATTATTTATTTATATATATATATATATATATATATATATATATATATATAAATATATATAAATAATAATATTAAATCATTATTAATTATTTATATATAGATATGTATGTATTATAAAAATTATTGCTGGGGCTTTATTTTACATTGTCAAGACCATTTACACACCAATAATAATACAAATAATAGTTACTGTCTTATCATATGTTATTGATGTGGAAATTTTAAAATATTAATATTTAATTGTTTATATATATATATATATATATATATATATATCTTCTTCTTCGTCCTAGCGTTTGTCCCGCGCAGGTGCAGGGTCCGCTTTTTGGCAGGCCGCTCTCCATTTATTCCGGTCTGTAGTGTCCTCCGGGGCGACTTGCACGTCCTTCATATCTTGCTTGATCCGGTCCATCCATCTCATCTTTGGGCGGCCACGTGGCCGGTTACCGGGTGGGTCAAGGCGCATAGCTGTCTTCGCCACTGAATTCTCATGGCTGCGTGTTACATGGCCGTACCAGCGAAGACGAGCCTCAAGCATCTTCTCCGTAATCGGCGCTATTCCCATCCGCTTCCTGACGTCGATGTTCATGACGTGGTCTAGCCTTGTCAGCCCGAGTGACCAGCGGAGCATACGCATTTCCATGGCGTGTAGAAGCTGGCCATGTTTGGCAGTCGCTGGCCAACATTCAGCTCCATACAGGGCGTACAATGATCTTATAGATTTTGGACTTTAGGCGGATGGGCATTCGGCGATCGTATAGCACTCCCGTGACTTGGCGCCACTTTGACCAGGCGGCACTCACACGTGCGCGGACATCTGGGAGGGTGTCACCGTTCGATGAGAGTATTGATCCGAGATACTTGAAGTGTTGAACTTTCTTTAAATCCGTTCCGTCAATGCAAATGCTACCATCAGTCTGGGGGCCACACTCCAGGTACTCCGTCTTTGTGAGGTTGAGTCGCAAGCCATTTGCATCCAGGCGATCTTTCCACTGCTGCCCTTGGTCTTGGAGGTCTTGCCGCTCCCTGTCGGCAAGGAACACATCATCAGCATAGAGTAAGGACCATGGATGGGGCGTCTGGAGGTCCTGTGTCACTGTGTCCATGCATGTGATGAAAAGCAAGGGCGAAAGAGCCGATCCTTGGTGGACTCCTACATTGATGTTAAAAGGAGGTGATATCCCAGCTGTGCATCGAACCACGCTCCTGACGTCTTGGTATAAGAGTTGCACCCAGCTGATGTAGGTTTCGGGTACGTGGTGACGTCGGAGGGAGGCCCAGATGAGGTCATGGGGAATGCGGTCGAAAGCCTTCTCCAGATCCAGAAAGACCATGCGGACTGGCTTGTTCTTTTCCCGGTGTTTTTCCATCAGTAGGCGGGCAGCGTGGATGGCGTCTGTGGTCCCTTGTCCTTTGACGAAGCCGCATTGATTTTGGCTGATTTTAATAATGCTGCGGAGGCGGCTGTCCAGGATGCGTTCAAAAATCTTCATGGAGTGGGATAGGAGTCGAATCGGCCGATAGTTCTTACATTCAGCAACGTCCCCCTTGCCCTTCCAGATCGGCACCGTGGTACTGATCGTCCAAGCGTGTGGGACTTTGCCCTCAATAATGATCTTGTTGAATAAGGTGGAAAGGACCTCGGCTCCTCTGTGCCCCATCAACTTCCAGGCTTCAGCAGGAATGTCGTCTGGGCCGGTGGCTTTGCCATTCTTCATCCTCTTCACGGCCTTCGTGACTTCAGAGATGGTGACTGGCGGTACAGGTCCAAGGGTGGGATCCAGGCTGTGGATAGGCGGATGCGGGAACTCTTCATTTGAGATGGCTGCGAAGTACTCGCTCCAGCGGGTGAGTATGGCACACGGGTCTCGCAGGGCTTGCCCATCGGCGTTCTTGATGTGCATGACTCGACCAATGGCTTGGGTCGCTTGGTGGCGGGAGTTAGCAATGCGGTAAATCATCTTTTCTCCCTCAGGTGTGCCTAGCCTCTCGTATAGATCGTCATAGTGCACGGCTTTCGCCTTGGCCACTGCCCGTTTTGCGGCTGATTTAAGTGCCCGATAGTGTTGGAAATCATCATCCAGCCGTGTGCGGTGCCAGGTCATGAACGCCAGTTTCTTTGCCTTGATTGCCTCTTGGACGTCCTCACTCCACCACCAGACTTGCTTGTCCATAAATCGCCGTCCTGGCTTCGTCGAGCCAAGGGCACCGGTGGCAGCATCACCAATGCTGGAGGAGATATCGTCCCAGATTTTTTCAACTGATTGGTCGAAATTGATATCCAGTGCTTGGAGGGCCATCTCAAGCTGCTGCTTTTGTTTGTTCAATTTCCACCACTTGACCCGCTCAGGCCCAGTGATTCTCGGTCTGGGTTGTCGCTGCAGATTAAGTTGGAAGTCGAGGACGAGTGGCCGGTGTTGGGGGCCGATATTCTCTGAGGGGATCACCTTGGCGTCGAGCGCCAATTTCAGGTCACCGCGTCGGATCATCCAGTAGTCAATCTGGGTTCTGTGGCCGCCACTGGTGTAGGTGGCCAGGTGGCTCGATCTCTTTTTGAAGAAGGTGTTGACGACGACGAGGTCATGGGCTTCGGCGCAATCCAAGATGCGGGCTCCCTCGTCGTTGCGTGTACCTAGCCCCTGTCCTCCATGGACTTGGTCATATCCTCCACAATCTTCGCCAACATGGCCATTTAGGTCTCTTCCGACCAGGATGTGTTCGTCTGTGGTGATTATCTGTAGGTGAGCACCGAGGGTTTCCCAAAACTCATCCTTCTCTTGCTCGGTGCAGCCGACTTGAGGGGCGTAGCATGAGATGACTCTGAGGGTGGTTGGGCCGGAAACAATCTTAATCGAGATTAGGCGGTCAGAGATGTTTTCGACTTCGACAATGCTGTCTCGTAGTTGTTGACAGACGACCACGCCAACTCCATTTCGGCTCGACGTGACACCATGATAGATGAGTTTGTACCCTTCTCCAATGTCTCTTGCCTTGCTCCCTTTCCACTTGGTCTCTTGGATACACGCGATGTCGATGCGTCTGGTCTTGAGAGTATCAGCCAATTCACGGCTACGGCCAGTGAGGGTTCCGATGTTAAGTGTGGCTAATCGGATTCGGTGGACTCTCTTCTTTAGCCTGCCCCGTCCTTGAGCAGGTAGCCCTCGTCCATTTCTCACACCATCCGGGTGTAGATGACGCGCGTCGCCTAGGGGGAACGCCCTAGCTTTATCGGTTTCTTGATTTGCTGCTGCCATTTGATGCGACCAAGGAGACCCAGCCGATGTGTCGCCTCATCTGTCGCTGTATATATATATATATATATATATAATATTACAATAAAATATTAAATAATTATCCATTATTAATAAATTTTATGTATTATAAAAATTGTTTCATGGTATGATGCAAAGTAGTGTTGTGATGCCAATTATATTGTTTGGATGTATTATTATTATTATTATTATTATTATTATTATTATTATTATTATTATTATTATTGCTGGGGCTTTAGTTTACATCGTCAAGACCATTTACACACCAATAATAATAATGTTGTTGATAATAATAATAATAATTGTTGTGGAAATAGGGATGTAATCCTTTTTAAATGTGTGCTTCTCACCATACAAACATGACAATGTGCTTTTGTTCCTTGCATAATTTGTCAAGTTTGTTCCTGTTAATGCTTGGAATTGTCCTTTTCTCTTCACTATGTGGTCTCCTAAATGCATCTCTTTTGCAGTGGGTTCAATCTAGCACCTGTCTCTCGGCTGCGATCCACATGGGAACGGTTGCCTGGAAAATATGAGAAGCTTTTGGCAGAATTACAAGACGTTTTTGACCCTTCTCGCAACATGGCCAAATACCGCAACCTCCTCAACAAACACAACTTGCAGCCACCCGTCATCCCTCTGTTTCCTGTCATTAAGAAAGACCTCACTTTCCTCCACGAGGGTGACTTGCCCCTTTCTCTGTCCTTGTTGCCTCATAATTTTACATTTGGTTTGAAAGTGAAATAGGAATCTGTTAAACGTGCGTGTGCTTATAGGGAACAACTCCAAGGTGGACGGTCTGGTGAATTTTGAGAAGCTGAGGATGATTGCACGAGAGATCAGACACGTGGTTCGAATGGCTTCCATCACCATGGACCCTGCATTGCTTTTTAAGACCAGGTACACCTACAAAGTGTAAAATAATTCAGCAAATATATTTCATACACATGAACTGACAACATCAATAAAACCTTGAGATAAAAGCATAGTTACACAGTCACACAAGCTTAACTTACTCTTACTGCGTCACTGCCTGTACAGGAAATGCAACCTTATTAGTGGCCAATTCGAAATGCACTACACGGGCAAGTGCATGCATCACAAATAGTGCTCCACACAGTGACATAATATACATGCATAATGCATTTTCTTTATTGAACTGAAAGCAAGCTAGTCTCTTGCACAGTGTGGTGTGTATCCATCGCTGTTGAGTTTCTGCTCTCAGTCATTTGTGTGCTTGGTGTCTTACTGGACTTCTTGTTTTGCTCTGTGGGCTTCACTATCTAAGCACTAGTGTGTTTTTGTCTCTTACTCAGTCTCTTAATTTTCTTGTTCTTTGGCTCTTCGTGGCTCTCTGTTTTAGGAAGAAAAAGTGGAGAAGTCTTGGGTAAGTGGGTCTGCTACTGTCTTTCTCTCTTTCACTTTTTCCGTTAACTGTCATGTACTAAACCACACTAACATTTCCTTTGGTAGTCGAAGTTGTTTAAGTTGCACAGCGTAAGTGAAATCACATCTTTGACTTCCTTCTCCTAAATTCTCATTGTCGTCTTCTAGAAAGGCATGAATAGTTGTTATGAATGTTTTCTACATGGTTGGATAAATGTGTGTTTGCTAAAGAAGGAACAGGCATAGAGTAATTTGCATTAATGAAAACTTCAATATAAAAAAAAAAAATGAACACATCTGCAGCTTGAATAAAAAAATGAAAATTATAAAAATTATATGCATAAAATGGGGTATTAAAGAATAGGCAGTTCTGCCAGCACAGTGGTTGGCAATAAAAAAAATAAAAATATATATAATAATAGTTTACCAAAACCTTGGTAAATAATTTGATTTGTTGTTTTATTAGCTGACTGCTAAGTTGCAGAATGAGTACCTGATTTCTGATCTCTACTTTCCAGAAACGTAGATTAGTTCATTATCTTGTAGATGTCTTAAACAGTCACTCATCTCAATTCCTTTCTTTCTGCATGTTAAAAGTGGCTATGTTAGTTCCCCAGCATAATTCTGATTTTACATAGTTGTCCTGCGAACTTGTTCAACAATGACCTGTTGCCTTAAGGGTTCACGGTTTCTTTCGTTCTGATGTGTGTACTAGGTCTCTAAGTCAGGTGAGCAGCTCTTCTCTCTCTGACATCGGAACGATGGGCGGGAAGAGGAAGGGGAGGCGGAGCTCTTTTCTCAGCACTAAGAAGCTGTACGAGGTGGAGATGATGAGCAGACGCGTTCGGCAGTACCTGGACACACACACACACGAGAGTGATGAGGACAAGCTCCACAAACTCTCTCTGCAGTGTGAGCCTGCCAACAGCTCCAGTGAGTCACACACACATTTGTAGAAGACTCTCACCTTGCCTTTTTATTTTCATTGATTGAAATGTGATAACATCAATAGCATTTGATTATCAATGGCTAGTTGTCTTTTTAGGTTCTCATTTGCCATCTTGAGATTTCCCTAGGAAACAATACTGTTCCAAGTTTTACTATTTTATTGTTTCTTTATGAAGTATGACATGCTCAGTACAAAGTATCACGGCCACATATTTTGTATATCATGAAAAAAAATGTAAAAAAAAAAACTTAAACAAGCTTATCTGGTATTACTCGTGCATAAAAATTACATGGCACATGTAATACATAATACTGAGTAAATAACAGTTTGACCTAAAAGTAAGTTGTCCAAAACTTCAGAAGTGTCCGTTGTATGAATTTTGTCCCACAATGCTCTGGAATGTTCCGGAAAGCACTAGAATATTACAGAATGTCACTAAAGCAATAAGTCCCAAGAAGCTGTCGTTTACAGTGAATTTATAACAGCTAAGGGGCGTTGTTATAAATTCACTGTAAACCATGGCTGCACAGGGCTTATTGCTTTTATAAAACAGTATTCTTCCACCAAACAATGTAGTTCCTCAGAATCAGTTGTGGTTGCAACAAAGTGGTTGCCGATCAACACACAAACGTAAACAAAGGTGTATGTTTGTAGAGTAATTTAAAAACTTAAAATAGCTTCAGATGTGGCTCAGCCAATCAGAATCCAGGACCGGAACTATCTGTTTTATCCACCTTTTTCCTGACACAAAAATGGGTGCCGCCATTTGTAAATTCCATGGGTCTAGGTCTCATTTGTGTCCAGCTATTTTTAGATGTACAAAACAGTTTGTTTTGCTGTTTGATATTGACAATTGATGTGTCCTATCATATTATTTAAATCTGTTATCTTAATTAAGAACACACTGGTTTGTACTGCAAACAGTTTTACCGTTTACAACGTACTGCACGTTGTTATTTTCCTCGTTAATTACCTATAGTGCTAATGAAAGCGGATATCTCACCCATAGGCAAACATCCATGTTGAGGAAAAAAGTGGATAAAGAAACTTCTATAATTCTTCCATCCTCGCAAAATATTTAAAACAACACGCAAAAATAGTACAACAACTTAACTTAACTAAACCATTGTTTCGTCCACGATAAATATCGGCCGATAATTAATACGCATCTCATCAATAAAGCCAGTTCTCTAATCATTTATCAATGGCTGTGTGTAGTAACAGCTGCTCTATGTGAAATCATGCACCTGATGGAATTTACCGCTGATCAGAGAACCGGCTTTACAGCCGAGATCTGCATTAATTATCGGCCGATATTTATCCTGCACCCTTAATTAATAATAGAAGTTCTAAAGATTTACCTGATTGAAGGATTCTCCAAAATATTGATGCTACATTAAAATAATATAATAAGAATTAGCAACACAGAATTACAAAAGAACCACCCATTTTTGTTACGTTGTGTTACTCTTTGCATTTATTTAGTTCATTGTTACACATAATGGTTATAGTTGAATGTGTTGACTTGTGGTTTCAGTGCTGAAGAACTCTGGCGAGAGGAAGCGAGTGGATGTATCTCCTGTCGGTCAGAGAAGCACCACTCCACAGCAAACAAATGGAAATCATGGACGCAGGAAATCTCTTGGCAAAGAGTTACCGCCATTTGGTAAGAGCTATACCTTTCCGAATGATCTGCTGGTGACTCATAAGTCTTGTTTGTAGTGAGATGAGGTTTTTATGTCTGTAGGTGCCCAGTCTCCTCAGTCTCTCCATAAGATCTTGTCTCTCTCAGAAGAGGGGCGGGATAGACACCGAAAGCCGCCTGAGGACAGCCGGTCTCTGCTCTCCTCTCCACGCACCTCACCTCGCAGCACACCTAGAAAAGGTATCTACTGATCATGTCTAATTGAAGAATATTGGGTAGCACTCTGTTTTTACTATACAAACTAGGTTCTAAACCCGAATGTAACCTAACCTTAACCGTATTAATCCAAGTTGTTTCTTAAATATCAATTAATATTGAAATTGATATCTGTGTGTAATAATGTTGAGTTTTTGATGCAGTGATTGCCGTTTCTGTTTACTGTTTTAAGGTAACTGCATTGTCTGTTTTAAAATGGTATGTCGGTGACGTTTTTGTTAACTTAGCATATAATATGTAAATATTGTACCAAGTTAATATCGGCTGATCATGTTGACATGAAATTGTTAAATTCTGTTTGGGGCATCTATAGTATGTCAGTAATGTAGTTTTAATTTTTTTTTTATGTTTTTTATTTAAATTGATTTACTTATGATCATCGTATCTCAAATTTAATATGGCATTATTTAACAAGTAATCTCATTTTATTTGATTATTATGCAAAACGAAATCGTTATACATGCATATTTATAATAGAGTTTGTTTGTGTTTTGTAATGAGTGATGTTTAATTTCCAAGAAATGCGTATTGTAAAGGGGTCATAAGATGCGATTTTAAATTTTTCCTTTCTCTTTGGAGTGATACAAGCTCTTGGTGCATGAAGAAGATCTGTAAAGTTGCAAAGACTAAAGTCTCAAATCCAAAGAGATATTTTTTATCAAAGTTAAGACTTTGCCACGCCCCCTAAAATGCCTGGTTTAAACACGCCCCACATATCTACATCACTATGTGGAAATATTTGCATTATGAAGGACATTATTAACTGTCTTTACATTTATTTTGAAAGCTGAAGCTCGCGATTATGAAAAGGGGCGTTACATTTCCGACCAGTGCTTGTGGTGTTCGGCCAATCACAATGCACTGAGTCAGTTGGCCAATCAGAGCAGACTGTGCTTGTCGGAAGGAGGGACTTTGTAGTAAATGATGCGTTTGAGAGAGGCGGGGCATAGAGGATCTACAATAATGTACAGTATTTGAAAAATAATGTGTTTTTTGAACATTAAAGCATGTCAACATATTAGGTTACACCAAATACACAAAATAATGATGTTTAAAGAAGCATAATATGACCCCTTTACTACATTTGTGTTTTTACACATTTGTTGAATGAAATTTTAGAAATTGAAAACCAATTAATCACGAATCAGATCAGTTCAAAATTAATTCTTATTCAAATTTTTAAAGAGTTAGACATTTTCAGAAGTATTTAATAGTTTGGTCATTTATACTTGTGTTTCTCATAGGCCCACGGTTAGTGGTGAGTGATGCACCGGATAAGTTGAGTTTGTTAAGCTCCTCCTCCTCTGACCTCATCATGGTTGATGACCACACGCACGCTCAACCCCATACGCTTACACACCCACTCAGCATGCGCAGGGGTGAACCCGATCAGATAAGCCTGGGGTAAGGGCTTTTATATACATAGAAAAAGTATATAACAAAGTGAATACAATTGGTCTCGTACTTTATTTCTGTATTTCTTTCTCTCAGATCCTACTCCTTGACTCAGGATCAGTGTGACCGTGCATCGCTGGACGCAGCAGACAGCGGCCGTGGAAGCTGGACGTCCTGCTCCAGTGGTTCACATGACAACATCCAGAGCATTCCACAGCGTGTGGGTTATTATGACAACCGCAGCTGGGAGACGCTGTCAGATGGGATGGGACGGAGTCACATGACCACACCCACCGGTCACTGGGGCGATGAATTGGAAGGAGACACGGGAACGATAAAACGCAGAGGTGGAAAAGACGAGACTCCAAACACAAACAAGAACGCTGTGAGTCGGAGAGAGGGCCGTTTTAGAGAGCCGCCGCCCACACCACCTGGTTATACTGCGCTGTCATTGGCTGAGGCAGACAGCCACAGTCATGCGCATGGGCGACGCCCACCAGACTACACAGCGGCTCTGCAGAGATCTCGATTCCTTAAAAGGTCATGTGATCCTCCTCCACACCCATCCAGTAGACTGCCAGCATACAACCACTGCCAGTCACCAGCACGACCACAACCTGATGGTGAGTATTTGATAACAAAAAAATTAGTAAGTGTTCCTGTGGCTCAGTGGTAGAGCATTGCATCAGCAGCGCAAAAGGTTGTGGGTTTGATTCCCAGGGAACACATGTTAAATACACTGTAAGTCTGTATATTGTATATTGTATATTGTTTTTTTTAATATTTTTTTTTAAAGGCAAGATCATTTTTAGCTTATTTTTAAAAGTAAAAATTTATTTAATTTAAATTGTAATGTCAATTGTTTTGTGTTTTATGGTTTTAATTTAAGTTTTGGTTTAAATATATTAACAATAATAATTTTCTGGAAATAAGCTGAGGTCTTTTTTTGTCTTTTTTCCTCTACAGAGAACGAGCAAATATCTGCAGTTTAATAAGAGACCCTTCATATATCTCTGTCCCAAAGTTTGACAACATCCATTTGACAGCTGATATGTAAACGTGGTCATGGACTGAACTACAGCAATGCATCTTGGACTTTCATGAGATCACTGTAAAAGAGGAGAGGAGACGAGAAAAATGTTGGCACTTTTAACACAAGTTCTTCAAATAGACTACTGCATAATAAAATCAAACTCATAGAGAGATGAGAGTTGTTACACGTGATGCAAAATCAGTGTTACAAAACCAAGGAAAACAGTATTATTCCATTTTGAAGTTTTAATCACGTGTTACAGAAACTGTGTTGTGTGTGTGAGAGGGAGTGCTGAAATCAATCACAGAAAGAGATGAAGAGCGAAAGAAAAGACTGACTCCTCTCACCAACCTCAGATGTCTTCTCTGCGCTGACATCAGTGTTTAATGTTACTCAACATACCTTTTCTTATCTGATCATGTTCTTAAAACTTTCCAGATGTGCTCACAAGTTTCAGTTTGAAAATATTTTATGTTTTGTATTTTTATTTAATTTTATCTGTCAGTACCGTTGTCTTCAGTTATTTCAGTGTATGGCACAAATCATGAATTGTTGCGCACATTTTCAGAAGCAAGAGATTGTAGTCAAGAATATATAAATTATAGTTGTTACGTAGATGATAAGTGGTTGAAATGGTCAGTAAACAGTATATTTTGCTTAAAATGTCGTGCTTTTGTGATAGCTCAAATGTATCCCTTATAGCTCCTGTGTTTCTACCCAGACAGATCTAGAAGAATCACATGTATCTCTACGTCTTTTACAAAGACAACCGGCAAAGTCTGTAGCTACTTTTGTATTTTTAATATAGCTATTGTAAATATTGGTTATATTTTGTTAAAGATTTCAGAGACCTATTCTGTTTATTAGACGCAATTCTCCAACAAATGACTGAGGGAAAATAAACAGTAGCAAAGAAATCTCATGTCTCATTTCTCCATTTTTGTTACTTTGGATGCTTGATTAATGTTGCATTTCAGATGAACCTCCTCAATGTTTTCTGATTGGCAAACAAGTTTGATCTTCTCTGCCAGTGTTGAGCGTGTTGGGACATCTTATGCATGGTAGTTGAAATTTAATGCCCTATATTATAATTGGTGACGTCACACTTGTTTAATGAACAAGGTTTTTTTTTTTTTTTTTGCAATAACAGTGAGATGTTTAATAGTTGTTGTTTTTTTTCATTTGCTTTTTTGTAATCAAGACTTTAACATATGTCCCTATGCAGAAATACATTTTCAAAAATATTGAGAAATATTACAAAAGTAAAAACTGTGACCATTTTCCTATCTATCCTTCATTAATATTTTTATTATTACTATTTTTTTTAAGTATATGGTTTGAGGGTGGCACTGATAAAGCTATTGACAAAAGTTTTTTTTTATGTATATAACTTTCTTTTAATACAATATTAGGGTCAGACATTTTTTAAAGATTATTTTAATTTCAAATAAATGCTGTTATTATACTGAAAAAAATAAATGATAATCAAAAAATACAAATTATAATCAGAAATGTTTCTTGAGCAGCAAATCAGCATTTCAGAATGATTTCTGAAGATCATGTGACACTGAAGACTGGAGTAATGATGCTGAAAATTCAGCTTTGCATCACAGAAATACATTACATTTTAAATTGTATAAAATAGAAAACAGTTATTTTAATATGTAATATTTCGCAATGTTTCTGTTATTACTGTTTTTTATCATTATTATTAAATGCAGGCTTGCTGAGTATAATACACTTCTATCAAAACCAATAAACAAATCTTACTCATCCTAATGCATAATAATAATAATGATGAGTCAAATGAAAGAATTAGAAACAGTATGTCCTCCTCTTTAAGACATTGACTCGTCGTTCAGTCTTCCAGCAGGAGGGGGCGCTGCAGGAACGCGCGTGTGTTTGTGTTTCCCCGAAGGAGAGTCATCCTTTGCTTCACTGCTGCTGTTGTTGTGTGTGTGCGTGTGAGCTGTAGCGTCTCAGCCTCTGGATGTGTCCTGTCTTCACCCACACAACGGACCTGTCTGTCGCTTATTATACGGGCACCTCAGTTACACTGACAGCGTTTTTTGAGGCCGATTGACTTTTTGTTTTTCATTAGCGGAGCTGGACCCGCACACCAGGACTCGGTTCGGCTCGGCTCGGTTCGGCGGACGGGACACAGCGGGGATTTAAACGACAGAGTCCGACCAGAGATGAAGAGACGCAGACTGATGTGAACAGAACCAGCGCTATGGAAATACATCCACTGTAAGTGTGTGTTTGTGTGTGTGTGTGTGTGTGTGTGTGTGTGTGTGTGTGTGTGTGTGTGTGTGTGTGTGTGTGTGTGTGTGTGTGTGTTAGAGAGAGCGAGAGAGAGAGAGATTGAGTTCACACTACTGTAATGTCAATACAGAGTAAATCTGTTCAGCCATAAGATCACATGACATCTCTCTGTCTTTGTCCACACACCTCCAACACTCTTTATGTCACATGTTTAGGATTGATAATTGCCATATATGTTCACTTCTTGTGTAATGATACTGCACTGGTTTGGGTGGTTTATAAGGACACAATTTTGTATAATGACATGAGTATGACACAGGTGTAACGATATGAAGGTGGTTTATGAGGACACTTCCTGTGTCCCTGAAATACAAAAGGCCTAAAAACATATAACATGTTTTTTTTTTTTTATCTAAAAATGCACAAAGTTTTCTGTGAGGGGTAGGTTTATGTGTAGGGTGATTAAAAAATACCGTTTGTACAGTATAAAAACCATTACGTCTGTGGAGAGTCTCTCGGGTAATCACTAATACCAATGTGTGTGTGTGTGTGTGTTTCAGATGCACAAAGCTTTGCCATCATAAAGCTGTGGAGATGAAGGATGACGTGTGTGAGAAACAGAGTGCGGTCACCATCAATCCACGTCACATGAGGAAAGCCTTCAGGATCATGAACGAACTGCGCAGGTGTGTGTGTGTGTGTGTGAGAGATACTGGTAGAACTCATGCAGTGCCTCTTAATAACACTGCTTTTTATGTGTGTGCTCTTAAATAGATACTTAACCTAAAGATAAAAATTCTGTCATTAGGTTCATCTGTGGAAGATGTTGGCAGAATGACAGCTCATTCCGCCAGTATTCACTTTTATTGTATAAAAAAAAAAAAAAGATGCAATGAAAGTGAGTGGTGACTGAGGTTAACCATTCTGCCTAATATCCCAAAAAACAGAAAAATCTACAGAATAATTCACACAATTTTGGAATTACACGAGGATGAGAAAACAAAGCCAGAATTTTCTTTTTTGAGTGAATTATGACTGTTCTTTGGAGGAGTGTGTGTTAAAATGTTATTTGTTGTTGTAACTTAGTTATATTAATACTGCTGCCACAGACTTTCTATTTCTAAACTTTCTATTTATCAAAGAAAATCACATTTTCCACAAAATATGAAGCATCAACTGTTAATAAACAATTAAAAAACGATTTCTGAAGATCATGTGACACTGAAGATTGGAGGAATAATGATGAAAATACAGCTTTTAGCAAAAGAATAAATTACATTATATAATTTTAATTTATTAATATGTTAAAATAATAAATCTTCTTTTTAAATTGTATTAATATTTGACAATGTTTCTGTTTTCTCTCTGCAGTCAGAGTGTGTTGTGTGATGTCACCATCGTCGCGGAGGATGTGGAGATTGCTGCTCATCGAGTCGTCTTAGCTTCGGGGTGTCCGTACTTCCACGCTATGTTTACAGGTGAGGACACACACATTCACAAATTTAACACATTCTTGTTGAATAAAAGTTTTAATTTCTTTAAAAAAAAAAAAAAAAAAATGTACTGACCCCAAACTTTTGAACTGTAGTGTATATTGTTAGGAAATATATCTGTTTTAAATAAATGCTCTTCTTTTTAACTTTTTATTCAAAGAATCCTGAAAAAAGTATCACAGGTTGCAAAAAAATATTAAGCAGCACAACAATGTCCAGCGCTGATAATAAATCAGCATATTAAAATGATTTCTGAAGATCATGTGACACTGAAGACTGGAGGAATGATGCTGAAAATACAGCTTTGCATCTCAGAAATAAATTAGATTTTAATGTATTTTAAAATAAAAAAACATTATTTTACATCATAATACTTCACAATATTACATTTTTCCTGTATTTTTCATCAAATAAATTCCGCCTTGATGTGCAGAAGAAACTCCTGTAAAAATATATTAAAAATCCTTCTGATCCCAAACATTTGACCACTAGTGTGTGGTTGTGTGTGTGTGTGTAAATATATAATATATATTTATTTATTTATTTATTTATTTTTTATTTAAATAAATAAATTGTTTATACTGTATGATGTTCAACATGAAATATTTGTGTTTGTAGGAGAGATGACCGAGAGCCGTCAGAAGAAGGTTCGAATCAAAGAGATTGACGGCTGGACTCTGAGAATGCTGATCGACTATGTTTACACTGCTGAGATCCAAGTAACAGAGGACAATGTGCAGGTAACCGTGTGTGCTATCAAAACATGGCCTAAACACAGTTGACTCAATCTGTGCTCTTTTTATGTCATGTTCTTTGGTATTACCAAAGAGCACAGAAAATCACGTCCAGGAAGTGTGCGTGTGTGCATGTGTTGTGTGGGTGGGTGTCAGTAGCGCCTGCACAGTTGACTAGACGGAGGGTGTTTAAATTAGGACACATTTTTTTTAGGAATTCAAACTTTGATGCAAAGCTTAACAGTAAGACTGACTCTGGACTAGATGACTGCCAGAAGAAATTCAACTTGATATACTTTTAACTTAATGCAACATTTAGTGACGTGAGATGCTTAACCCTCCGGTGTTCAGGTGGCGTTCAAAAATGACCTTTTTATTTTAAGAAAAGAATGTGCTATATTTAATTTTGATATTGTTTTTTATTCGATATTTTGCATTTCTAGGAGTTTTTATGGTACTAAATATAATACTTCTGACATAGTTATGATCTGTTAACTAGTTTTAAAATGAAATTTCCATCTTAAACTGTCCCAAATCTTGAATGCTTTGGGGCACAGACTTAAGTTTGGTCTCTTTTTAGATAAAACACTAGGCATATTACTGCTGAAGTGGAAAAAAAAAGTTATAGAAGTTTCAATTAATTATTATGAAAAATGCATATAAATACTATTTTAAAAATGTGTATGAAATATCTATTTACCAAAACACTTTCTACTCTAAAACATCAAGAAAATCAATATCTATATAATAAATCTAAACAAATTTTAGGTTGAGCACCAAATGTTTCTACTAGAGGAAATTCACCTTTGACCGGAAACAATACAAGTGTGACCATTTTTTCAGGAGCATTTAATCTTTTCAAATCCTGTCCATAGTGTGTGTGTGTGTGTGTGTGTGTGTGTGTGTGTGTGTGTGTGTGTGTGTGTGTGTGTGTGTGTGTGTGTGTGTGTGTGTGCGTGTGCGTGCGAGTGCGTTCAATTAGCAAGAAAAAAAAAAAAACAAATCTGTCCAAAATGACCAAACACCACCAGAGGGTTAAAAAAACATCTTCCTTAAAGTCAAGAAACGACATTTGCATTTTATGTATGTAAACATATGTTTTTTTTTGAGTGAAACAGGATGTTCAATGAGAAAAAAATGGTTAAAACATTTTTTTTTTATGTTTTAAACAGTTTAGGAACATTAAAAAAAATCCTTAATGCATGTAAAATTCTTGCCAGGAAAAGGAAAAATAAAACAGACAAATTTCTCGAAGGGCTCTTTTGAGGTCTTTTCTCTGCGTGGGTGCGTGGGTGTGTGTGTGTGTGTGTGTGTGTGTTTAGGTGCTCTTGCCTGCCGCTGGTCTGCTGCAGCTACAGGAAGTTAAAAAGGCCTGCTGCGAGTTTCTCATAACTCAACTTCACCCAACCAACTGCCTCGGTATCTGCGCCTTCGCTGATTTGCACGCCTGCACGGAGCTGCTCAATCTCGCCAACACGTACGCTGGTATGTGTCCTTCCATGAAAGAGAAACTCAAGCATGAAATTCACACACACACGATAGTCACAATAGTGCTGTTTCTGATCAGATGCGTGTCCGTAACTCTGTGTGATTCAATTCAATTCAATTCAAGTTTATTTGTATAGCGCTTTTTACAATACAAATCGTTACAAAGCAACTTTACAGAAAATTATGTTTCTAGAATATTTAGTAGTAGCTAGTAATTTGTGCACGTTTGACAGGATTTTAGAAAAAAAAAAAAAAATAATAATAATACAAGACGTAGTCAGCTAGACGATGAATTATCAATATTATTAATTAATAGTTATTATATGATGCAGTCACACATGTAGCAATAATTGTTAGTTCTGTTTGTTGATTCAAGGTTAGCATCATCTGGGGATCTCTGAGGGTCAGCATCATCTCTTCTCGGGTGTTCTGGATCCTAGGAACTACCAAAAGTCCAGCGTTTTGTGACCTTAGGGTGCGTGATGGGTTGTAGCGTGGTAGAAGGCTAGTTAGGTACGCAGGAGCTAAACCATTTAGGGCCTTATAGGTAAGTAATGATAATTTGTAACTGATACGGAACTTAATAGGTAGCCAGTGCAGAGACTGTAAAATTGGGGTAATATGATCATATTTTCTTGACCTCGTAAGGACTCTAGCTGCTGCATTTTGGACTACCTGTAGCTTGTTTATTGACGAAGCAGGACAACCACCTAGAAGTGCATTACAATAGTACAGTCTAGAGGTCATAAATGCATGAACTAGCTTTTCTGCATCAGAAACCGATAACATGTTTCGTTGCTTGGCAATGTTTCTAAGATGGAAGAATGCAGTTTTTGTAACGTTGGAAATATGATTTTCAAAAGACAAATTGCTGTCTAATATAACCCAGATTTCTGACTGTAGAGGAAGTAACAGTACATCCATCTAGTTGCAGATTGTAATCTACAAGATTCTGTGTAGTGTTTTTTGGTCCAATAATTAATATCTCTGTCTTATCTGAATTTAATTGGAGAAAAAAATTATTTGTCATCCAATCTTTTACATTTTTAACACACTCTGTTAGCTTAGATAATTGGGAAGTTTCATTTGGTCTCGTTGAGATATATAGCTGAGTATCATCAGCATAACAGTGGAAGCTAATTCCGTATTTTCTAATAATATTACCAAGGGGCAACATGTCTATTGAAAATAGAAGGGGACCTAGGACGGATCCTTGTGGCACTCCATATTTTACTGATGATAAATGAGATGACATCCCATTTAAGTAAACAAAATGGTAGCGATCGGACAGGTAGGATCTAAACCATCTTAGAGCCTGCCCTTGAATACCTGTATAGTTTTGTAATCGATCTATGAGTATGTCATGATCTATGGTGTCGAACGCAGCACTAAGATCAAGTAAGACTAGAAATGAGATGCAGCCTTGATCTGACGCAAGGAGCAGGTCATTTGTAATTTTAACAAGTGCAGTTTCTGTGCTATCGGGGGTCCTAAAACATGACTGAAATTCTTCATACAGATCATTTTTATGCAGGAAGGTGCTTTATTGAGCAGACTAAAATTTTAGACATATATGGAAGATTTGAAATAGGCCTATAATTTGCCAGTACACTAGGATCTAGTTTTGGTTTCTTAATAAGAGGCTTAATAACCGCCAGCTTGAATGGTTTTGGGACGTGACCTAAAGATAACGACGAGTTAATGATATTGAGAAGCGGTTCTTCGGCTACAGGTAACAGCTCTTTTAGTAATTTAGTGGGTACAGGATCTAATAAACATGTTGTTGGTTTAGATACAGTGATAAGTTTACTTAGCTCTTCCTGTCCTATATTTGTAAAGCACTGCAGTTTATCTTTGGGTGCGATGGATGAAACTGAAGTGTTAGACGCTGTAGAATCTACATTCGCTATTGTATTTCTAATGTTATCTATTTTATCAGTGAAGAAATTCATAAAGTCATTACTATTTAATGTTGGTGGAATATTTGAATCAGGTGGCGTCTGGTCATTTGTTAATTTAGCCACTGTGCTAAATAAAAACCTTGGATTGTTTTGGTTATTTTCAATGAGTTTGTGTATATGCTCTGCTCTAGCAGTTTTTAGAGCCTGTCTATAGCTGGACATACTGTATTTTCATGCAATTCTAAAAACTTCCAAGTTAGTTTTTCTCCATTTGCGTTCAAGACTACGAGTTACTTTCTTGAGAGAGTGAGTATTACTTTTATACCATGGCACAGTAAGTTTTTCTCTAACCTTTTTCAATTTGATGGGGCAACAGCTTCTAATGTATTAGAGAAAATAGTGTCCATGTTGTCAGTAATTTCGTCTAATTCATGTGTATTTTTGGGTACAAATAGCAGTTGAGATAGATCAGGCAGGTTATTTGCGAATCTGTCTTTGGTGGCTGGAACAATAGTTCTGCCCAGACGGTAACGCTGAGACATATAGTTAATATCAGTGATACGCAGCATGCACGATACAAGGAAATGGTCTGTAACATCATCACTTTGAGGTACGATATCTATAGCAGTAAGATCGAGTCCATGCGATATAATTAAATCTAGTGTATGATTAAAATGATGAGTGGGCCCGGTGACATTTCGCTTGACTCCAAAGGAGTTTATTAGGTCAGTAAACGCAAGTCCTAATGTATCTCGATCTCTTTCCCACTCACAGAGCAACACTTCTCAGAGGTTGTGCAGAGTGAGGAGTTTCTCAATCTGGGCATGGAGCAGGTGTGCAGCCTCATAGCAAGCGACAAACTGACCATTGCATCAGAAGAAAAGGTTTGATCACAGCCATGACAGAGCTCTGATTTCATCCTGTACTGACACGCATCTCTGAAACATCTCCAGGATCAGATTTTAGGGAGAATGCGTTTCATTTCTTGACTACATGCATTCAAATTTGACCAAATGCTAATTTAAATAAAATCCTGTAGAGGAGCCCTGCAGACTTTAATGACTGTTTGTCAAGGTCTATAATTCTCTTAAAAGTTTTGAAAATTTAATTAACTAATCCAGAAACTGAATCTATTTTTGTTAATTGAAATAAAGCTGAAATAAGATAAAATATCAATTTTAGATTTTCTTAAATACCTAAATTGGTAGCTTCTTGAAATACATTTTTGAATGTAGTTGAAGCACTAAAATTACTACCTGGAAATAAATAAAAACTACAGCTGAATGTAAAAATAATGGAAATTTGTGAATTTAACATAAAAAGTATATTAAAAAAAAAAGTAATATGTAAAAAATATATTTAAAAAAAACAAACGCTAATAAAAATGACAAAAGCGTGTAACTTAATAGAATAAAAAACAACAAAATTACTAAAAAGTAAACTAAAATTAAAATGAAAACAGAAAATGTTTAATTTTTTTTTAACATTAATAAAAACTATAATAGCATATAAATAATTATTAAATAACACTGCTCCCCAAAGACATCATACAAATTTATAAATTTGTAGTAAAAGATATGGATTCAGGGTGTAAGGAAATATGATATTGATTTTTACTTGATAGTTACTTCAGATTATGTTTTTCGAAACGATATATTTCTAAAATGATATTTAAACTTATTAAAAAAAATTATAGTTTAAAAAGGAAAAACATGAGACGAACATGAACATTTATTGTGGATGCCTAGTCATTTGTCTGTGCAGCGGATGATTGACAGATGAGTGGGCGGTGCTTTGATATTGTCCAGGATGCATTAGTAATTATGCTACAAATGCGATGTGGTCACATGCACACTGTCTCTGTGTTGCTGACACGTGTATCTCACGCTGATTGAATGAGATGAGAGGTGTATCAGTTCTCCCTGTGTGTGTGTTCACAGGTGTTTGAAGCGGTCATAGCGTGGGTCACACATGACACAGATGTGCGTCAGGAACACATGGCTCATCTGATGGAATATGTTCGCTTGCCCCTTCTTTCCAGAGAATACCTCGTACAGGTGTGTGTGTGTGTGTGTTAGTCAATATGTGCTTTGATGTTCTTTAATTGTAACTTAATTTCATGTGTGTGTACATAGAGGGTGGAAGAGGAAAGTTTAGTGAAGAACAGCAGTGCCTGTAAAGACTACCTAATTGAAGCCATGAAGTTCCACCTTCTGCCGGCCGAGCAGCGCTCCATGATGAAGACCATCCGCACTAGAGTGAGAACACCTGTCAGCTACCCTAAGGTCAGTCTTCATTATAGGCATTTTTAGTTATTCATTCACTTCTGTGAAGTGCAGAAGTCAGGGAATGTGTTCTGTACAAACTCTTGTCATATCTGAACATCTGGTCCACGACTCTGATTTAATTTAGTCAATATGTTTGATATTAAGACTGGTAATTGAATTTTTTATCAGGTTTTAACCAGTTTGATACCATGTCAATATGATTTGTACAATATGATTTGTTAAAATAGTTATAAATATTCTAATTGATAGTGACGCTTATATTAAATAAATCTGCCTGAAGAAACCGTAGGAAAAGTTTTAGGTCATTGTTTCTCAACAAGGGCTCTCAGGAAACTGAGGGCTAAATTATTTAAAATAAAACATTTTAATTCACCTCTTCAACAACTGTTATATTAATAATAATAAAAAAAACATTCAGTTTATTAATAAAAAAGTATATATATGTAAAGCATATAAATGATACTAAAATTACACAGCTCCCCAAAAAAGGCATGCTGTTTATGAAAAGTATATATGCTACATTCATTTTACTCGATTATGACATGGGTTATTATATTTAAAATGTTTAAAAAAATGCATAGTTAAAAATGTATTAATGCAAACAATGTTTCTAAAAACATGGCACATGTTATAAAACGCATTAACAAAATAATTAAATCTAGATTTAATTTTTTTTACCCGTGTGCGCTAAAGGTGCGAAAAATAAACAAATAATTCAAATAAATATTAAAAACTTAATCACAATAAAAAAAAAAGTATAATAGCATATAATTAATACTAAAATGACTGCTCTACCAAAAGTGCATTCAGTTTATGAATGTATAATGTTTACAATTTAAAAATTTTTATATACTCTATTATTTTCACATTCACAATGTAGTTTACACATTACATTTCTAGAGTTATTATATTTAAACTTTTTTTAAATTTTCTTTTAATAAAAAAAAACAAATCAAGAAAACATGGCACGTTTTTCTATATGCATGGCACGTTTTAAAGGGATAATTAAAACAGCATTTAAAAAAAAAAAAGGTTTGCGAGCCAGTGTTCTAGAGGTGTTTGATTGGAAGGTTTTCCCGTGTGTGTGTGTGTGTGTGTGTGTGTGTGTTTAAGGTGATGATGGTGGTGGGGGGACAGGCTCCAAAAGCCATCCGCAGTGTGGAGTGCTATGATTTTGAGGAGGAGAGATGGTTTCAAGTGGCAGAATTGCCCTCCAGACGCTGTCGAGCAGGTATCACTCACATGATCTCACATTCAGCAGCTCTCCAGCTTACTTCACTTCATCCCTCCAGCACTGACTTGACCGCTTACTGAAATTACTGTTCCTGCAAAAAAGATAGAGTTCATTAAACACAAGAGATTTGCTTTTAATAGCAATTGAAACATTTATCCATCAAAAATGCATTAAATTGACCTAAAGTTCCACATTATATTGATAAGAGAGTCCTGCTATTAAATAAAGGCTCAGTCTCAACAAACATATTAAGTGTTTCCAACACTGATAAAAATCAGAAATGCTTCTTGAGCAGCAAATCAGCATTTCAGAATGATTTCTGAAGATCATGTGACACTGGAGACTGGAGTAATGATGCTGAAAATACAGCTTTGTATTTCACAGTATTACAGTTTTTACCGTATTTTTAATCAAAAAAAGCAGCTTTCACAACATTAAAAAAGACCTTACCAGCTTCCGACTTTTGAACAGTAGTGTATATTGTGACTTTAAATGGGAAAAGTTCTTATAGTGAAAACCGCCATTATTAAATTTTAGACATGCTGTTGTGACATTATCTATTTCAGCACAATTATGAAATACAAAATAACAAATGAACCATTGTTTTGTAGATAATAAATGATAAAAGACATGTGACAACTTGCCCCAATACAGATACAATACTTGTTTACTCAACAGCTGATACAAAAATGATTCTGAAAATGATGTGATGATTCTGCTTCTTAATATCGTAAGTTTGAAAGATAAAGTTTACAAAAAGAATGTTTTTGTGTATGTGTAGGTGTGGTGTACGTGGGTGGTGTTGTGTATGCTGTCGGAGGGTTTAATGGGTCGTTGCGAGTGAGGACGGTGGACGCGTACGACCCGATCAGAGATGAGTGGTGTTGTGTCAGCAGCATGCAGGACCGGAGGTCAACTCTAGGGTCCACTGTCCTCAACGGACTGCTTTATGCTGTTGGGGGCTTCGATGGGAGCACAGGTAATACAAGCACTATAAACTCATTTATCTTGCATCACATATGCTTTTATGATGTTGCTGCAGCATTTGTTTACTGATATGCTGGATATGGTTACAGCGATCATCAGACTGAGATGATGAACATCCACGTTTGTGACTAATATGATGATGATGATGATGTTGGTTTGCAGGTTTAGCTACTGTAGAGGTATATAACGCTAAGGCCAATGAGTGGTTCCATGTCAGTCCCATGAACACGCGGCGCAGCAGTGTTGGAGTCGGCGTTGTTGGAGGTTTGTGACTGCCATCTATATATGAACAGCCACAGCCAAGAGACATACATGACTGTTCTGCTTTTGTTTGCATTCTGATACTAATGAGTTTAAAAAAAATGGCCTAAACAAAGGGTCTTCAGACAAGAAACCCCATTATGTATTGTACAAAATTACATTAAGAAGAACATTGGCATATTAGTGTATTTGTATATTTTGTTTGGATTCTGCTTAGTGCTTACATTGTAAAGCTATATTAATATAATAAGGATAATTATATAATTGAAAAAAATGCAGTTCTTTTAAACTTTTTATTCTCGAAGAATCCTGAAGAAGAATGTGTCAGAGATTCCACAAAAATATGAAGCAGCTCAACTGTTTATAATCAGAAATGTTTCTTGAGCAGCATATCAGAATGATTTCTGAAGATCATGTGACACTGAAGACTGGAGGAATGATGCTGAAAATTCAGCTGCACATCACAGGAAGAAAATACATTTGAAAACATTTATTTTAAATTGTGATCATATTTCACAATATTATGGTTTTACTGTATTTTTGATCAAATGAGTGCATCTTTGGTGTGCATAATACATTTAAAAAAGAATAATAATAAAACATCTTACCAACCCAAACTGTTAGTTTTAGGTGTACATTATTAATATATTATTAAACACATAAAATTTGTATTTTTATACATTTAAATTTGTGATTGAAAATGAAACATTACATGAACTTTAGCTTTATAATGATAGCTTTGTAGTTATCATAATATTTATTTATTTTTATTAATTGTTCATATTTTTTTATTCTAAAATATTTTAAAAATTATTTATATATATATATATATATATATATATATATATATATATATATATATATATATATATATATGTATATATATATTTTTTTTTTATATCAAACAGCTGATTTCAACTGATATCAAACTGTTTCCTGTAGGTCTGCTTTATGCAGTGGGAGGGTATGATGGAGCAACTCGTCAGTGTTT
>NC_081760.1:5345000-5428808 GCF_963082965.1 Carassius carassius
CTTCTGAGCAGAAGGCGCGAGATCCTCGGAGCTCGCACAGCCCTCACTGCCCGAAGCTAGCAGAGAGCGCGTGTCCTCTTCCCCCGACGCGGCCCTGAGATCGACTTCCTCGGACGACGCGCCGGCAAACAGCGGGCGCTGCCCACCAGGAAGCGATGCAGGGGGGGCCGGTGAAGCAGAGCGAACCGGCGTGCTCGGTTGAGCTGAAGACGGTTCCGGAATCCGCTGGAAGCGATGCTTTTACGGCGCCTCAGTGCAGCGGAGAATGCAGGCTCAGAGAAAAAGGCCAGGCGAGTCCTCAGAGTCACCATGGCAACAGCTCGCAGTGGGGGCATCCGCCGTCAGCGAGCGCGAGTGCTGCATGATCTTCACCCAGGCAGGAGACACAGATGATGTACCGGTCTCCCTCGCTGAGTGAGGCTCTGACGAGCCGCAGGAAGGCATCTTAAAAAAGACGCGAGCTCTTTTACGAGTGTGTGTCGCAGGGCGATCACACACACACACACATAAAGAACAGCTTGGATATAACAGAATTGAAAGGATATAGGCGCCGGATAGCGCAGCAGGAACGGCAGTGGAAGGCGGCGATGCCAGCAGCTTCAGAATGGCTCGTCCTGCTGATGTGCTTTCTCAGATGGCGCTTGCTCCCTCCGTGATCCAGCGATGCGTGAGCTTCGCTGAAGAGATGAAAAATCAGGTGAGTCAGCCTTTTCGAGCTCCTTTTATAGGTTGGGCCACACCCGTTTTGGCGGGAAGTGGCAAGAAGGGCGCGATGCGCCCTTATTGGTCTGATGTTGCATCAGCCCGCGCTCGATAGGCTGTGCAGTTGCCGCAGAACAAGCCAATGAGCGAACGAGCCGTCTCGCCTATGGCTGTGTACTGCTGCAAATGCGCTTTACAAAAATTAAGGATAATTTTTTGCTTCAGTATTTCGTGAAAAGAGACTTTTCCCGTAGCGTCTTAGCTAAGACGCAGTATGAGAGAGCTCTCGTAAGAGAACTGTGCTTTTACTCCTGTTAAGATAACTTAAAATAGGACTAACCAGTGATCTGGAAATGTAAGAGATTGTAGGTTGCGCTCTAATTTTGATTTCCACTGTATATATATATATATATATATATATATGCAGTACGGCACTTTTCATTCATTCCTATGGTATCTGTAAACGGCAATTGAGTGTCATAATATTCTCCAATTTTAATCTCCACAACTCTGACTAAAATTAAATTAAATTAAAGGTTGTAATGTGATTGGTTATTAAGGCACACATGATCCAAGTTGATGGTTAAATTTTCTTCAGAAAATTAGAATTTCTGAAGAGTATTTGCTCCCTCAACTTAAAAATAAATAAGTAAATAAAAATAGTTAAATCTATTCAATAACAATATCACATTCTCAACATCACTTATTGCGAGAACTTGTGAAGACCGTTGCAGACAGAAGACATTAGTCAACCATCTTGGTGAGCTTCTCTACAAAGTTTGGAAATTTTCTAAATCTACAAATACATATGCTATCTAAAAAGAGTACAAGTATGGTTTAAAGCATTGTATTTTCTAGTTACATGTATGCTCTAAAGCCTCAAAATACACGTGGTTCAACAGCATTTTCCACATAAATATTATAATAAACATTCTTCCATGCTGTACTGAGATGAACTTATCTAGAAAACAATAAAATACAATTTAGTATGCATTATTTAAGGCTAGTGCTGCATTAGAGACTTTTCAAACAGAGTGCGAGATAGAGTGCAATGGAAAAATTTATGGATTTAGAATAGTGGGAATTTGGTTAGTTTTTTTTATTAACTTCTTTAAACTTAACAGTGTCTTATAATACTTACAAAGTGTCACAAGTTCAGTCCTTGTTCCTGCCAGAAGAGGTCACCATTTACCTCAAGGACGTTTGCACCACACACACCATGTCATAGTTCACACCAGACTCCATTTCCCACAATACACTTCTCTAGGGACTAATTAAGAGGTACACCTGTTCCCCATCAGTGACCCTTTAAGCTGCCTGTTTGTCTTGTTCCTTGACTTGTTTTTTTGAACTGGACTGTTATCTGGTTTTGTTATGGTTTGCTGCCTACCCTGAGCTTTGCCTGTTTATTGGATTACTCTTTTGTCTGCCCTGGTATATACCTGTTTGCTGCTGTTTGACCACTCTAAGAATAAAGCCTGCACTTTAATCCATTGTCATGCTCCTTTTATACTGCAATAATTTCACATTCAATTTTCAAATTAATTTAGAAACAACATAAAAAAATATATTTGTTAAGTGACATGTCTGAAGGTGAGTATCGCTGATACCAATGCTACTGATAGCCATTCAACATTATAGCTATAATTGAGAGCTATCAATTTTATAATTTATTAGACTTAAAATAAAAATCTGGGTTATTTTTTATTTTATTTTTATTTATTTTATTTTATTTATTTATTTATTTTATTTTATTTTTATTTTTGGCTGCTTTAAGAGCTGCCACTACTGAGAATGACACAGATCTGACATGCATCATATTTTCTCCCAACTCTTTACCCTTTCTGACCCACTTAAGGTTTTAAAGGTTAAAGTCTCTACTAATGAGCTGATGAGTTGAATTGGGTGTGTTAGATGAGGAAGACTCTGGGAACCACTGCATTTCAGAGAAATATAAATTAATTAATTTAAATTAATGCAATTCTTGTCAAGAAAAAAAGAAACAGAAGCAGCAGTTGTGGGTGGGGTGGCGAAGCCTAGATCCACCCTTGCCTTAATTGTTTTGAATATGTTTATCGCTGTTAAACTGAAAAATTTAGTTTTTTAAAAAATGTAAAAAATTTCATGCATTATTTGTTTTTGGAAGAAGTGTCTTAAACAAGGTCTTAATTTGATCAAAAATGCCATAAAAACAGTAATATTGTGAAATAATAATTATTTCTTTATTTATTATTTCCTGTGATGACTATCTACGTCTGTGATGTGATGACTATCTGTTGAGATGCTATTATTCCAGTCAGTGTCATATCAAAAATCATATCACTGTTGAACTGCTTAAGATCTTGTGGAAACTGTGACACATTTTTTCGGGTTTCTTTTGAGAGTTCAAGACTGATGAATAAAAAATTCAAATGAACAGCTTTTATTTGGAAAGGAAATGCTCTGTAACAATGTAGAAGTCTTTACTGTCATTTTTTATTAATTTAATGCATCTTTGTTGAATAGAGTATTAATTTGAAAGAAAATCTTACTACACTGTAAAAAAAACTCTATCCTCTTAACCAAACTTTCCTAGATTCCAATCCTATGCTTTTAATGTACTGTATATGTGGACATTTTAAAATTATATGTTAGTACAAGATCTAGAATGTCCAGTCCTGAAGAGCAAACGTCCTGTAGAGTTTAGCTCCAACCTGCACTTATGCTTGCCTGGATATTTTAGGGCTTTGTCTGAAAGCTTAGGCAACTGAATTGCTCAGTTTTTGCAAAGGTACCTCCTAAAACATTTCAGACAAAAATTTCAGACAGACTTATGAGGCAGCATAATGGTCTAATAACCTACCACTAAACAGATCAAGTGTCAAGTGTATTGACAAAGCAAATATTTAAATATTACAGTATTAATTTCTGGTATAAATTAAATCAAATGTGGAAAAAAAGTTGGTCAAAAACATTTACACACAAATTGACCACCACCAACAGCTTTCATATACCATTTTATTTTTTATTTTATTTTATTTTTTTAGCTCAACTGTCACTAAATCGAAAGCACCTGATTGTGGGATATTATAGCAGTAAAGGATACATCCATGCTGGCTTCAAAAATCCATCAGATGAAGGTATCTCAGGAGACAGGATGTGACACAATCATTGGATTCAGATGGCCCTACATCTGTATGCTGTCTGCAAAGACAGCATTTTCAGCTTTTGGACACAAACTAGTAATACTGAAGACATTGATTAGCTGGTTCAGGTGTGTTTAATTAGGATCAGAACACTTGTTATTCTTATAATCATCCTCCTATAGTATCAGAGAGGACAGAAGAGAAAACACACATATACCTACACAAGCCATCCTGTTTCTCACAGAGAGCAAGACGCCTTGAATAGAAATGAATAGAATAGTATTTTGTCTGCTCTTAAATTACATTAAGTCCAGAGTGAAACATAAAGATACTTCTCAATTATCCTAATGGCTTTTAACTAAAGAGTCTGTTTTTGTTCAAGTGTTGAACATTCCTTTTGGGCATAAACAGATTGGAGAGGGTGAGCTTATAGAGAGGGAGTTGGTGGAGGAGTGGAGTATGATTTTCTACATTTTTGTTGAGCAGTAAGTTGGGAACTGAATTCTGATTTCTGATGGAAAAAACAAGAATGCCTCCGAAGAGAATGTGTAGGTACTGAAGCCATCTTTCAGACAAATACCCACCCAGCAGCCCAGAAATAAACTATGTGTCATGCAGCCATCATATCATCATATCAGTCCCGCTTTAATTTTCTTCGTACATATATATGAACATATAAAAACTTAAACGTTCATAAACAAGCACACACCATCCCTACTCAAGCATTTCCATTCAAATGCTTACTTTCTGCTGCACAGAATGCAAAAAATATATAATAATAATAAAAAAAAAAACATTCATCAAACAAGTAGTACTCAGTATTCATGATACAGTAGGCAAACAACACCCAGATGACCTACTGCATCTGTTGAGATGCTGAAGTGTGAATACATTTACTTCATACTAAGCATACTTTAAATCCATTAATATTTGTATTGACATATCACTTAAGACTTACGGATATAAAATTATAATTCAACTGTATTTGGAGAATTTCTTTATTGCACATGCACATTTCTAAAATGTGTTTTATATCACAATTAATAAGAATTGTATGATCTCTGTGTAATATCAGTCTACAAATGCAAGATATTTAAAGTGTACCTGAAGTACTGCATACTGTACTTGCAGTTGTTCCACTTTAACACAATCAAAATTCTATGTGTATTTATATGTAAATATATTTGTAGTATACTTAGCAAAAAATTTTTTTAAATACATTTTAGTTTATATTTTCTCACTAGGGTAGTCAGCTTATTGAAAACTTCAACGAGCTATAGTACTAATGGAGTCAAATTATTAAATACAAAATAAAGCAATGTGTTTTAATTTCACATCTCAGTAAGCTTTTCAGTTAAGTAATGCTTGATGACAATATCACAAAAATAGTGAAAAATATATATGTATTCATATAACAACAAAAAACACCCATATTATTACACAGATGCACTGTTTAACTGTCCATTAACATATCAAAATAAATAGTTCTCACACATCTGTATGGCTGCAGGCATGTGCACAGGACACAAAACAGAAATCCACAGCTTGTATCGTTCCTATATTGGTTTAAACAGCAAAATAAAAAAGGTGAAAAAATACATTCATTCATACATATATGTTGCATCATTGTTAAACTAATTAAACATTTTAAGCAAAAAAGTGTTTTTCATGTAAGTATGAGTGATCTATATTTTCCAAATATTAAAGCTCTCTTAACTTATGTAGTTTAAAATGTATGTGTGTGTGTGTGTGTGTGTGTGTGTGTGTGTGTATACATATAGACACACATTTGCCTTGTCCAAATACCCACACTTGCGGTCTTGACCACTTGAGAGTGCGTGTGCATCATGTTCTGAAAATAAACCGTGAGACTTTTTGTCGAGATCTCACGAGAGGTCACGGAAACCTTTCCAATGTATGTTAAATATTAATTATAAATAGAAATTACATATAATTTGGTAGTAAAACAAAGAGATGCATGTTTTATTGGTGCAAATGCGTAATGGTGACATTTATTTCATACAACATTTGCAACTGCTTTTTATCACTTAATTAGAAGCACCACAAAATGTAATTGTTTCATCTGTTATAGGGACTACTGAACAGACATTTAGAAGATTATTCTATAATGAAAGGTATTGAAAATAACACTTGCTGGCACTTTAATTTATTGCTAGGAGCCCATAACAGTGTTAAACATTTCACTTCTTGCTGTCAGCAGGTGGCACTATGACTATAACAGAATATGGGCATGCACATGTGTTCAGGACAGAGCTCCTATCAAATATCTAAAGTTTGGGGCAGATTGGACATTGGTTGCCTGAGTTACAGCAACTTCCTGTTTCAAGGCAAAACATAGAACTTTGTCAGGCTGCCAGGGACATGCCCTTCAACGAAAGCTCAAGATTATGATTACAGTCACTAAATTTGAACATGACCTGATTAAAACTGCTGGAGGATTTTGTTAAATTACTGCCTGGTGTGAGGTAGGTAGCAGGGCCCCCCTTGGTCCTTTTGCGTGTTCAGGGGTAGGGGTCGCATGGAACCCTCAAGCATGGGGCCCTAAGGATGGCTCTGCATGCATGTACTGAATTTTGTTCATACCGGGAGGGGTGCTTCATTGAAATTGGCACTATTTAGCCAATTTTGCAATGCCCAATTCTGAATCAAATATATGTGTTAATTTTTCTGTGTTTGCAAAAGTTTGAGTTTTCGAGCATGTTTAGTCCCTAAAAAATGTGATTCACTTTGGAGAAGAAGAAAGAGGAGGAAGAAGAAATAGAGCAATTCCAAGAGGATCCTCTGCTCGCGCATTGGTGCTCGGGCCATAATAATAATTTCTGCTGGCCAAAAGATTTTAGCTGTTTCATTAATTGTTCTCCTCTGTACATAAACACACACACACACACACATACTGTAGGCACAGCTGTGCATGCTCTCAAGGGGAAGTGAGTGCACTGTTATTCACACTAAACTCTGATAGGATGGACACTCACTGGGCAGCAGGAGGGGATTCTGGGTAAACTGACTGTAGAGACAAAGAAAATGCTACTTAATTTTAAATATTAATGAATTCACCTGGAACCAACAAAAGCAAAGCAAAGTTAAAAAAAAATCTCTCTGAATGCCTGTTTCTCTTTCTATCTTCCTTGTTCTTTTTCCTCTCCCCTTTTACCAGTTCATCCTTCCTGTCCAGTCAAGTGTTATAAATATGCCCCTGTGCTCCTATACAGAAAGCAATGGGCTACTCATGATATTAAATTAAATAAACAACAGAGGTAATTAGTACATAGTTATCACAAAAATTCTGTAAATTCTGAAAAATATTGTAAAAGGCCTGACAACAAAATGATTAAGTCGTCTCCTGTCAAGAACAGATGACACACCGCATTTCCCGTTAACAACCGGCTCATGGAGGTATAATCAGCAAAATCCACCTGACTGAAACTCCTACACAACATATGGAGTGTATGTCAAACACACCTAATAATACCTAACAAGCATAATCTTTTGCCATTTGATAAGGTAAGATGAGCTAAAGGTGCTCTGCCATTAAAAAAATCATAAATAAAAATATCAGTGAATTCTTTATAGATGTTATTAAGGGAATGTGATTTTTAAAACATGCCATTCGTAAACATTATTTAGCTAATAAAAAAAATCCTGCCTGGGTTCCACTGTGGATGAGACATTAAATGAATCTTGACGTGTGTGTGTGTGTGTGTGTGTGTGTGTGTGTGTGTGTGTGTGTGTGTGTGTTGAATGTATCTCCATGACATCTTACTTCAGTGGTTATCAGAGTGTGTGACCCTAGAGGGTGCCGCTGTATTATACAGGTTGAGTCTTTTTTAATGTATTTCATTATTATTGTCATTTACACACTGCAAAGCATTTTTAAAATTTGAACTTTTTCAAATTACATAAATTTGTTAATGTTGCTGTCTCTTCTGATGTTGAATTTTGGATGCCTAAATGAATATGAATATGGATTATGTTTTTTTTTTTTTGGTTATTTATTTATTTTTGAGAGGCAATGTTTTAACGTTAAAATACTTTAACGATGGAATTATTTATTATAAAACAACTTTTCACTTCACAAGATGTTAACTGATGGACTAGAGCTGTGTGGATTACTTTTGAAGTACTGTGATGTTTTTATCAGCTGTTTAAGTTATCTTTCTGATGGCACCCATTCACTGCAGATCAGGGGTGGCCAACTTTCCAGTCCTGCAGAGTTTTGCTCCAACCTTGATAAAAACTCACCTGCCTGTAGCTTTCTAGTCAATGTCAATGTCACCTTTATTTATATAGCGCTTTAAACAAAATACATTGCGTCAAAGCAACTGAACAACATTCATTAGGAAAACAGCGTCAATAATGCAAAAATGATAGTTAAAGGCAGTTCATCATTGGATTCAGTTATGTCATCTCTGTTCAGTTAAATAGTGTCTGTGCATTTATTTGCAATCAAGTCAACGATATCGCTGTAGATGAAGTGTCCCCAACTAAGCAAGCCAGAGGCAACAGCGGCAAGGAACCGAAACCCCATCGGTGACAGAATGGAGAAAAAAACCTTGGAAGAAACCAGGCTCAGTTGGGGGGCCAGTTCTCCTCTGACCAGACGAAACCAGTAGTTCCATTCCAGACTGCAGCAAAGTCAGATTGTGCAGAAGAATCATCTGTTTCCTGTGGTCTTGTCCTGGTGCTCCTCTGAGACAAGGTCTTTACAGGGGATCTGTATCTGGGGCTCTAGTTGTCCTGGTCTCCGCTGTCTTTCAGGGATGTAGAGGTCCTTTCTAGGTGCTGATCCACCATCTGGTCTGGATACGTACTGGATCCGGGTGACTGCAGTGACCCTCTGATCTGGACACAGACTGGATCTGGTGGCCACGGTGACCTCGGAACAAGAGAGAAACAGACAAATATTAGCGTAGATGCCATTCTTCTAATGATGTAGCAAGTACATAGGTTGTTATGGGAAGTGTTTCCGGTTCCGGTTTACCTAATTAATGCAGCCTAAAAATCCTTTAACGGATTTGGATAATAAAAGCATATTAGTATGTTATGTGTATGCCAGGTTAAAGAGATGGGTCTTTAATCTAGATTTAAACTGCAAGAGTGTGTCTGCCTCCCGAACAATGTTAGGTAGGTTATTCCAGAGTTTGGGCGCCAAATAGGAAAAGGATCTGCCGCCTGCAGTTGATTTTGATATTCTAGGTATTATCAAATTGCCTGAGTTTTGAGAACGTAGCGGACATAGAGGATTATAATGTAAAAGGAGCTCATTCAAATACTGAGGTGCTAAACCATTCAGGGCTTTATAAGTAATAAGCAATATTTTAAAATCTATGCGATGCTTGATAGGGAGCCAGTGCAGTGTTGACAGGACCGGGCAAATATGGTCATACTTCCTGGTTCTAGTAAGAACTCTTGCTGCTGCATTTTGGACTAGCTGTAGTTTGTTTACTAAGCGTGCAGAACAACCACCCAATAAAGCATTACAATAATCTAACCTTGAGGTCATAAATGCATGGATTAACATTTCTGCATTTGACATTGAGAGCATAGGCCGTAATTTAGATATATTTTTGAGATGGAAAAATGCAGTTTTACAAATGCTAGAAACGTGGCTTTCTAAGGAAAGATTGCGATCAAGTAGCACACCTAGGTTCCTAACTGATGATGAAGAATTGACAGAGTAACCATCAAGTCTTAGACAGTGTTCTAGGTTATTACAAGCAGAGTTTTTAGGTCCTATAATTAACACCTCTGTTTTTTCAGAATTTAGCAGTAAGAAATTACTCTTTTTTTTATATCGACTATGCAATCCATTAGTTTTTCAAATTGGTGTGTTTCACCGGGCTGCGAAGAAATATAGAGCTGAGTATCATCAGCATAACAGTGAAAGCTAACACCATGTTTCCTGATGATATCTCCCAAGGGTAACATATAAAGCGTGAAGAGTAGCGGCCCTAGTACTGAGCCTTGAGGTACTCCATACTGCACTTGTGATCGATAGGATACATCTTCATTCACTGCTACGAACTGATGGCGGTCATATAAGTACGATTTAAACCATGCTAATGCACTTCCACTGATGCCAACAAAGTATTCAAGTCTATGCAGAAGAATGTTGTGGTCAATTGTGTCAAACGCAGCACTAAGATCCAATAAAACTAATAGAGAGATACACCCACGATCAGATGATAAGAGCAGATCATTTGTAACTCTAAGAAGAGCAGTCTCAGTACTATGATACGGTCTAAATCCTGACTGGAAATCCTCACATATACCATTTTTCTCTAAGAAGGAATATAATTGTGTGGATACCACCTTTTCTAGTATCTTGGACAGAAAAGGGAGATTCGAGATTGGTCTATAATTAACTAGTTCTTTGGGGTCAAGTTGTGGTTTTTTGATGAGAGGCTTAATAACAGCCAGTTTGAAGGTTTTGGGGACATGTCCTAATGACAATGAGGAATTAATAATAGTCAGAAGAGGATCTATGACTTCTGGAAGCACCTCTTTTAGGAGCTTAGATGGTATAGGGTCTAACATACATGTTGTTGGTTTAGATGATTTAACAAGTTTATACAATTCTTCCTCTCCTATGGTAGAGAATGAGTGGAACTGTTCCTCAAGGGGTCTATAGTGCACTGTCTGATGTGATACTGTAGCTGACAGCTGAATGGTTGCAATTTTATCTCTAATAGTATCGATTTTAGAAGTAAAGTAGTTCATAAAGTCATTACTGCTGTGGTGTTGGGAAATGTCAACACTTGTTGAGGCTTTATTTTTCGTTAATTTAGCCACTGTATTGAATAAATACCTGGGGTTATGTTTGTTTTCTTCTAAAAGAGAAGAAAAGTAATCGGATCTAGCAGTTTTTAATGCTTTTCTGTATGATATGTTACTTTCCCGCCAAGCAATACGAAATACCTCTAGTTTTGTTTTCCTCCAGCTGCGCTCCATTTTTCGGGCTGCTCTCTTTAGGGTGCGAGTATGCTCATTATACCATGGTGTCAAACTGTTTTCCTTAACCTTCCTTAAGCGTAAAGGAGCAACTTTATTTAAAGTGCTAGAAAAGAGAGAGTCCATAGTTTCTGTTACATCATCAAGTTGTTCTGAGGTTTTGGATATGCTAAGGAATTTGGATACATCAGGAAGATAACTTAAAAACCAGTCTTTTGTGTTAGAAGTGATGGTTCTTCCATACTTGTAACAAGAAGTAGAATTTACAATTTTGGCTATATGAATTTTGCAAAGAACTAAATAATGATCTGAGATATCATCACTTGGCTGAATAATTTCAACACCATCAACATCAATTCCATGTGACAGTATTAAATCTAGAGTATGATTTCGACAATGAGTAGGTCCTGAAACGTGTTGTCTAACACCAATAGAGTTCAGAATGTCTATAAATGCTGATCCCAATGCATCGTTTTCATTATCAACATGGATATTAAAATCACCAACTATTAAAACTTTATCTGCAGCCAGAACTAACTCGGATGTAAAATCACCAAACTCTTTAATAAAGTCTGTATGGTGCCCTGGTGGCCTGTATACAGGGGATTTATCATTAACATTTGTTTCTTTGGATAATGTTATATGAAGTACCATTACTTCAAACGAGTTATACTTGTAGCCTGCCCTCTGAGAAATCCTGAAAACGTTGTTATAAATTGAAGCAACACCTCCACCTTTGCCTTTTAGACGTGGCTCATGTTTATAACAGTAATCTTGGGGGGTGGACTCATTTAAAATAATGTAATCATCAGGTTTTAGCCAGATTTCTGTCAAACAGAGTACATCTATATTATGATCAGTGATCATATTATTTACAAAAAGTGTTTTCGTAGAAAGGGATCTGATATTCAATAAGCCAAGCTTTATCATTTGTTTATCCATATTGCTTCTGTTTTTTATTTGTTGAACCTCAATTAAATTGTTAATCTTAACTTGGTTTGGACGTTTTTTGTATTTTCTAGTTCGGGGAACAGACACAGTCTCTATAGTGTGATATCTAGGTGAAAAAGTCTCTATGTGCTGAGAATTAACTGACCTCTGTGACGGGAGGCAGCTAGCAGATGGTCAGTTTAGCCAGTCTGTCTGCTTCCTGACCTGGGCCCCAGTTAGTCAAGTATAAACAATAAGACTATTCTAGTAACCCTTAGGCCTTGATTAGCTTGTTCAAATATGTTTAATTATAGGTTTGGAGGGAAACGTTGCAAGACTCTGGTTCTCCATGACCGAAGCTGGCCATTGGTGAGCAAGTGATGGAATGCTAAGCTTCACCTAACCTGTTCTGATGAGGAAACAAGCTCATCTACACCTCGGATGGCCTGAAGGTGAGTAAATGTTCACCAAAAAAGTTCATTTCAGGGTGAAGTATTCCTTTAAAATCAATACTAAAATAAGTTTGATTTGGGATTTGGGTTAGGCTTTCAAGAAAATCTCACAAAGAGTTGTGGGATCAACTAACCAGTACATTTTAAATCAATTCAGATTGATGCACCCCACCCCCGTTTTTCCTGCACTACACCTAACCTTAATATTGTTTTTTAATTTTAAACTTCCAAAATACTGATATTTGGCATGCTATGTCAAGGCAATCAATCAAATTCAATGGGTAAATTTTGTGCATCAGATGCATATAAAATGTTTTGTTGTCTTTTTCTCTCTCTCTCTTTAAGACAGGTCCCTTCGCAAACTGCCATGTCAAAACAAAATGTAGTAACAGAGAGAGACGTTCACTGTCTGTTTGGATCTTTGAGCTCCGCCAACAACCAGCATTTAGCATACTGTTGTCTTGACAGAGCACACAGAGACACTGCTCGTCAGTGATCCACCAGCCGGCCTTGACCCAGCAGCTGTGCTCTGGTGACAAGCTAATAGCTGCTGCCAGGGCTCAAAAAGACACGCTATAGCAGGTAATTTCATTCACAATATGAGGAAAAATAATATTAGGTAATAACGTGGGGAACACCAGACAAAACTGCTACTGCTGATGATCATGATGATGAGAAGAGATCATTTTAAATGTTCCAGAGGGACAAGCTATTGAAAGTAGAAGCTTGCTAAAAGTAGGAGAAAGAAATAAACGTATAAAACACAACACCACCTTTGTTAAATGTTAAGGGGTTTTTTCCCCACAAAAACTGCTGCAGATGATGAGCAAAAAAAATATTAAAGGTTCCAGAGATATAAGCTATTCTCAGAAAAGTAGAAGAAATAAACTTATGTAACAATAAACACAACATCCACTTTGTTAAATGTGTGAATTTTTTATATTATTGTATACATGATATTATGATGAAAAGACCCAAATCATACTAGTAGCGTAATTAAATAAACGTTTATTGTAGGCCTTCATTATTTTTAAACACAACAAAGCATTAACCCTTTAGCACCAAATTCCAATCACTAGACTTTTCATTTTGAAACTGCTGCAACATATACAACACTCAGCATAATAATGCTGCCAGTTTCATGTTTATCTGTTTCAGATAAAACTTTAAACACTTTTAGCGTCAATTACTGGGTAATTTATTTCATTTATTTATTTATTTTTTTACATTGTTGTGAAAGTGCAACAAGCTGTATAATAAAAATAAAAAAATAATCAACAATTTGCACATTTTTCACATTAGCCTGTGTTGTTTATTTTGCATGACCACCTGACATAGTGCATTTTTCTAGAATTGCATTAGCCAAACTGTTTTTGCACTATATTGCATTCATGTCTCCTGCCGTCCATGACCACCTTCATATCAGCCAACACAAATTAGCCAACTGCACGCAACTTTAGCTTAATTTACAGGCGCTCATCTAGTAACTCACACAGGGGTTTCAAGTTAAATATATGTACAGTATGTATCTAAAACACAAACAACTTTTACATGGCTAAACAAATAATGCCATTTTACAGCAGCAATTGTTTAGCTCATTATCATAATCTAAAATTATTAAAACTTCTACACTCTGTGTAATGCATGCCATTCGTAATTATAATAATAGGCTATGCTATTATAATTATTAAAAACAAAGTAATTAAGTATGTATTTACAACAAGTGAGCTGTGAACATGTTTCCAGAACATGATTGGCGATTTAGTAATTTACTTGTCATTCCAGTCAAATCCTCCAAACACTCACACACACATTAAAGATGATCTTACTTCCGGTTTGTAGCTCACTTCCAGTCAAAGTTGAAAGAGTAATTCACTCACGAATCAAAACAACTGCACACACCGTGAGTCAGTGAATTGTTTACTTGAAAACCACAATTACATTGGACAAACCATATGCATTTGCTTAATTTTAGCATACTTGCTCATTTTCAAGACCTGTCCACAGGAAACTTTAAAAGACATACTAATGAATAATTTAGCAATACACAAAATTAAGAATAAATGTAATAATGCATGAACGCTAAGAAAACAGTACACAGCCAATAAATTACAAGGTAATGCAAGGGCTTTACTGCCCTTCAGATAGTAGGATATACTGAGAACATGACTAGGTGAACTTGCAATTGTCGCAGATGTTTAGTCTTTTTTTCATTATCATGGACTTTTAGTTTGCTAAAAGTCTTCCTTTGTTCATTGTTTAGTTGTAATGGAAATTTATTTAATCAGGGCTTAATCATTATTCCCTTGTATGCCCAATATAATTTGCTCTGTTTTCACCTTTCTTTTGTCTGGTATTGTTCTTGTATAACATGTTGTCTCACGTGGCGAGATTTTTAGTAATTTTGAATAAACCATGTTCCATTTTTATCATCTTCATATTTAGACTGTATGTGACAGAGATTTGCTGACTCATCCCTTCAAATGCCCAGGAATGAAAAACATTCATCATTCATTAAAAATAATCAGCTGATGCAGCTTGACGAAATTTTTGATCTGTACTGAGCAACAATCTAGAAAATTATGTTTTCTATATTCATACTCTCTCTCTGGCCCTGTGTAAGTGTGTCCTCATTTGTGTAGCTTTGTGAAGGCAACAAGTTGAAGGCTAATTACCTTTTCATTATGTGGAGGAAAGGAAAAAGAGAGGAAAAATATGTAGCAGTCTGTCAGCTGTCCTGGTATGAAAGGTCAAAATGGGAGAAGGCAGAGGGAGAGAAAGGCCAGCGGTGACGTGTCCCATTCAAAAACACACTACACATAACGAATCTTCATCACAACAGAGACAGCTCACTGCGCTGCCCTAACCAAACTGCAATTGCAATTCAAATTCAATCAGTGTGTGAATGAAATCTTTAAGGCGAGTTTATTCTTCTATGCAGTTGTTCTCACAGTCTTTCTAATGTGATGGGTGAGTGACTATCTAGAAAGAGAAGGTCAGTAAAAAACCCTGTTTTTGCAAATATCTGTGACAAATGTCACTATACAATTTGTGTAATTGCTGTAATTACTAAAAAATGAACCGATTTTCTTATTGCGATTTTAATATCCGAGAGTCTGCCAATATCGGATTTATCTTATGCAAACAAAGGAAAGATTACTACTATAATGAGGCTAAACTGTGCTGATAATCATAACATCCGACTTTTATGACATCTTTATCTTGTTAGACAAAAAAAAACATTTCTGTTTTCTTACCAAATGTCTTTGTTATTTTCTATGAACATATTTAATTAAGTCAATAAATCTAATGTAGTAGTTTAATTTGGACATACCCAAGCTAGTAGAAACTTGGATAAAAACAAAAAAAATCAAGCTAGACTAAAAACACATGAGACTACCAAAAGGTGCAGCTGTTATGTTTTTAGCAGAGGTAAAATAGGGCAGGGAGAGTTTATCTCCCCCTTACATCGAGCATGTATCAGGAATGTCTCAGATCTGTATCAGCTGAACTAAATTAAAAATGTGTGCTTTGTGGCGTCAAGGGTACATGTGTCTCTAGGTGTGAAAAATAATTAGATTTCATCTCCTTTTAAAATAACCATAAAGTAAAATCTGCAAAGTTATTTAAATGTAAGCAATAATATTTGCTTAATAAATCTATATTAATAAAAAATTAAAAGTTAGTACCATTTTAAAAGTTTTTATTTTTATTATTATTATTTTTATTTTTTTTGTATTTATGCACTGCCAATAGTTCTAAAAATAGCCAAAGACGTACAATTAAATTAGTGTATTTTTTTAAGTGGTTATAATATCATTACAATCAAAGAGCGGTTTCCTTGCTTTCGAACAGCTGCTCTACCGTCCTCACAAGATCTGAACCCAACCTGTTCAGCAATTTATTTGGCTGATCTCCATTTCCATGGAACTAAATCAAACAAATGCTCAGATTTACTTACTCATGCCCTACAAATTTCAAAACATCAAAGCAGCTGCTTTAATCGAACTAAAAAGATTAGGTTAAATTAATATGTTGAGTAAGATTCTGTCAATGTTTGTGAGTTTTATTTAGACTCATCCTTATGTAGAGCTGTCCCATAAACAACTGAAATATAATTACATATAAAACATTTCCATCTGAAATATATTGTCATATGAAGTAAAAACATATACAAAACAAGAAATTGGAACAATTCCATTTATTAACATTTATATCTAACCCTTACAAAATATGTTTTTGTATGTGTAATACATTTTTGGACATATACGTCACACATCTATATCCCACCTAAAACCCGTAAATGCTTATAAATGATAAATTATAAGTTATAAATTAAAATATACATTCTCTATATTGAAAAATATTGAAAAAATGTATTTAGATGAAAACACACACACACATATACACTCACCTAAAGGATTATTAGGAACACCTGTTCAATTTCTCAATAATATAATTATCTAATCAACCAATCACATGGCAGTTGCTTCAATGCATTTAGGGATGTGTTCCTGGTCAAGACAATCTCCCGAACTCCAAACTGAATGTCAGAATGTCTAAATCTGAGTATTTCACAATCTGCTCAGTTGCTTTTTTTTTACGCACAACCATTTCTAGGGTTTACAAAGAATGGTGAGAAAAGGGAAAAACATCCAGTATGCGGCAGTCCTGTGAAGAAAATGCCTTGTTGATGCTAGAGGTCAGAGGAGAATGGGCCGACTGATTCAAGCTGATAGAAGAGCAACTTTGACTGAAATAACCACTCGTTACAACCGAGGTATGCAGCAAAGCATTTGTGAAGCCACAACACGCACAACCTTGGGGCGGATGGGCTACAACAGCAGATTGTTTCTGACCATGTCCATCCCTTTATGACCACCATGTACCCATCCTCTGATGGCTACTTCCAGCAGGATAATGCACCATGTCACAAAGCTCGAATCATTTCAAATTGGTTTCTTGAACATGACAATGAGTTCACTGTACTAAAATGGCCTCCACAGTCACCAGATCTCAACCCAATAGAGCATCTTTGGGATGTGGTGGAACGGGAGCTTCGTGCCCTGGATGTGCATCCCACAAATCTCCACCAACTGCAAGATGCTATCCTATCAATATGGGCCAACATTTCTAAAGAATGCTTTCAGCACCTTGTTGAATCAATGCCACGTAGAATTAAGGCAGTTCTGAAGGTAAAAGCGGGTAAAACATAGTATTAGTATGGTGTTCCTAATAATCCTCTAGGTGACTGTATATATGCATTTAATAGAATTTTGTAACAAGCTCCAAGTAGTAAAATTACTGCCAATTTTTATGTCCCCATGGTCTTCTTTGTTTGTAAAAGTAACTGTTGTTCTTCTGAAACAAATTGCTAGAGGATCTATCTTCGAACACTCTATATACAGTAAATATAAACCGCTTTGAATCAAAAGGCATAGATTTTTAAACATCTCTGCAATTGATCTGTACTTGGAGACCAGAGAACTGGTCATGGACAGACACAGTAAGTTGCCACAGGCATCTGAGCCTTGATTCATTTTCAGACCACTAAATCATGAACAAACAATTTCAGGCACTTCTGCTTCTCAAGATTTGATGCTGTAGCCTACCTGTACAGCATTATATTTAATATTAATATTTCTCACACATTACCATAAAAAATGCATACATATATGCAGTGCATACTGTACATACATACAAATGTGAACATATTTTTTTAATCTTTAACAGTAATTTTAAAACATGCTGTGAATATTACAAATAATATTGTAAGTTGTTTTTATTATTATTATTTTTATTATTATTATTAATTATTATTATTATTATTACTTTATTTAAAACTACATTTGTGTGTAATTAGCTATGAGCTCAAATAGTAGAGCATGCTAGTAATGCCAGAATCAAACCATGCATAGACTGATAAAATGTTTTTTTTAATAAAAGTATCTACCAAATGCATAAATGTTAATATCCCAAGAAGGTGGTCTAGAAATTAATATTATAAGAAATTACAAGAAAAAAAGTCTGGTCTTTTGAAATATGTGGTTCATATTTTATGCCATTTCAAGAATTAGAAATAGAGTTTTCAAGATTGATATAGCTTAACCATTCCAACAACTTAACAACAGAAATGGGTCAAACTGAACCTCAGCCTAACATAAGGGTAAAGGAATTTTGGAATCTTGGTCAAATAAACTCTTTGTTCTCATTTTTAAAAAGTATTGTACAAATAGTTTGTTCTTCTAAAACAAAAGCTGAGATATGGCTGGGCTCCCAGAGGCCTCAAAAATAGCACCCCACTCCTCAACAAGGTACAATTTGCTAAAACACAAATAATGTGTTTTAATGTGTTTAAAGAATTGTGCACAAAAATTTTAATTACTTAAGTTTAGGAGTTTGTTCAAACGTAATTATTTACAGTGATAATCTTCGAAAATTATACTGGCACCACCAAAACCACTTGGAAAAAAATGGTTGTTTCAACAGGGTTGTAGTAGACATTAGTCTTTTAAAATGTATGTCCCTTTAAAAAAAATAATAATAAATTCCCGTAACAGCAGAGAATGGTGTCAACAACACCAAGATCATGAGTTCAACTGGCAGCCAAAAGTCTGGAATAATTAAGATTATGATGCTCAATGAAGATTCTAAAATGCTCATTTTGCTCATACAGCAAGACATGGGGTTTTATTAACAAAGTTCGGGGGGAGCACAATCAGATAATCATCCAATTTGGCACAGGTGTATCTCGTTTAGCTTATCATCTTAACTAGCACACAAGCGTGTATATATATCCAGTTTTCCTACCTCCTGTCCCACGACAGTTTTTCGGCATCCCTCCTCCACCCCAACTAATTACTTCTAATCTATTTATCCCAAATTAGGGATAGGGGGAGTCAAAATATGCCCATTATTCGCTTTCAGATTAGTTGTAAGGGTAAACTCGTGAAATGTGTACGTTTGATTGAAAGTTTTGATTTGATTGAAAGACTTTTTTAATGTTACTAAAATAATTATTTTTCAAACAAATGCTGTTCAATGAACTGTTCAGTGATTCATCAAAGAAACCGGTTTCCCAAGAAAATATTAAGAAAAAAAAATAATAAATAATAATAATAGTAAATACTTATCCCAACAGCCAATAAATCCTTGAGAGACATGCACCTTTTGCATTCGTGGATTGTATTATTAAGAATCATGGGCTTTTCTTGGCTTACGTTCATGGCTTATGAGCAGATTTTGATTCCCAAGAGCCATTACCATGTGTTTTAATCTCTGCACCGATTTTATTTAAAGCATGCATCCTCTCTTGTGTTCTGTTAGGTCTGATAGGTCTGTTAATGCTGGTTAGTAATTGTTAATGCACATCTGGATGTCCATGTACATAGGATTTATATGCAGATGAAGTCATGAAAAAAAAATTCAAATAGTGGTTTAAAGCTTTGTTTTGGTTGCTTCATGGAGGAAACCAGGTAGAAAATAAAGCTTGTATGTGCACACAATATTATGCTACTGGGGATTTATAAAGGAGATCTGGTGGCTTTCATAAATCAGAAAATCCATGGAAACATTTCTACACGAGGTCCCAGGTCTTTATTTGTTGAGGGGAAAACATTTTGGGCATGGGCATATTAAAAAGTGACTGAATAACTAGGCATAGGGGAACTGGAGTGGACCTACCAAATATGATGACTCTTATGAACCCAGCTAACAAAAATAAGTTCACGTTTAGCTATGATTCTCGTTAAGTTATGAAAATGGTGTTTCTGAATGTCTCTGAAAATGGTGTTTCTGAGAACAATCCATTTTATAGTTTTTCAAACATCATGAGAATGTTACTATTGGATGTTCAATGATTTTTTTTTTTAACAATTAGTAACATTTAAAAAATTAGAGGAATGTCTAACTTAAACATTTTAGAAATAAAACATTCCATGAATGTCATAGAAAGAAAGTTGCTATATAAGTGCTATATAAATAAAAAATTACTTCACTTGATGAATTGACTAGATGAAGTGCATCTCAATCTCAAAACAAAAGCAATTACTGTTTCAGAAAAGATAGTTTTCACCAGAAATTGCCTTAATGTGATGTTGTGTTCTCCCTTATGAAGGTATATAGCAGTGGCGAAAGAAGTCACTTTCAATCTCAATGTGAGGTTCTGTATTCCAGACTGAATCTGTGGCAATGACCTTGTAATCTACAGACAGGCTCCCTCAGTGATGGTGTCCAGTCTATTTATACTTTCGGATGTTTGTTGTGGTGCATAGTGACCTTGACCTTATGTGTTAGGACTCTCTTGGAAAATATAACAAGTGTTCACAGACCCAATACTGCTCTCAGTTATTTATCAGCTTTTGTTGACGAAAAAAATAAATAAATAACAATCCATTGTATAAAACACCTGTTATTATTTACATTTTGCATTTACAGTGGATTCAAGGTTAACATGTTTGTTTTTTGTAATCCGCAATATCACACGTTGCATTAGTTCTCCCTTTTATTAATAAGCAATCTCTTTGATATTAGTGATACCCATAGGCGCCGATTTATGTTTTTCTCCGTGGGTGCTCAAGGGCGCACGCCATTTAAAAAATAAAAAAATAGACTAGGCTATTCAAAAAATATTGCATTTCAGAACCTTAGGCTAATGGACAGCGGCCGATACAAACAAACACAACAGCGTCACTTCTCAAAAATACAAACAGGATTGGAGATGAAAAGTTTAACTGACACGTAACCGCTTATGCGTTCAGCTTCTTGGGAAATTAATGTTTTGTAAATATTGATTAAAAAACTATTGCGAAAGGACAGCGTTTCCATTAACCGATTGTTGCGACTAAAATAATGAGTTTCTGGGAATGTCTACCTCATTTATGTTTCGAGGTTTCTTTTGATAGTGGCATGGCTTTTCTTTGAGGTTTCGAATCCATTATTCATATAGGCTAAAAAAAATTTAATTTTATTTTATTTTATGTATTTAACAAAGAACTCGTATTCTGTCCAAAAGTAGGCTACTTTTGTGTCCATTAGTTTTTCCTCTTTTAAACCGTATATAGGCCTATACTTGAGCAGAAAAAATTTTCCCATTTAAACCCTGTTACGAATTTTAAGGAGTCTAGGGAATGTACCGTAACATTTACATATTAACGTACTGCTGGGTATGAAATGAGGTGGAAGAACATGACAGACAAAACTTTGAAAGAGAAAAAATACTGGACGTTTATTCACAAAAAGCCAAAGCCACTAGATCCAGTAAAATAACAATAATAATGTGCGCTATGTACAAGGTGAAAATGTAAACAAACAAACAATAAAATGGGAAAAGAACGAAAGCGGCGCCAAAGGAAAGAACAAAATATAAGAAAACAATCCTTAATCTAAACCTAATCTAACCAAAGCAAAATGTAGAAAATAAACCGAAATCTTCAGTGCAGTTTTTTATAACAAATCTATCCATTTTAGTCTGATTAATGATTAGTGATTATGGAAAGCAGTAAATGATTACATACTCGCACGGCACTGTATAGTGGGGGATGGGACGTTTTCAGAAACGCTGTGATTGGTGGATAGGATATGGAACATGCATGCGACTGGTTATGTCACTGTCACTGACAACAACATAACCAATCACAGTGTGGCAGACGCTTCATAGCGCCAACTGCAATGTTTAATTTTAAATAAATGTAGCCTACTGGCAGTCTGGCACTGGCACACGTGGGTGCTCATTTTCTGTGGGTGCTCGGTATTTTCCGTGGGTGCTCGAGCCCCGGAGCACCCACGGTATCGGCGCCTATGGTGATACCACACCATCAAGGTTACTGTCTTTTATTTTTAATTCTCTTTTTGAAATGAAGCTTAGGGCTACCTTTTTCTGCTTATCAGCACAGGTTCAGATAATCACAACTACGCATGAGATATTGCTGTTATACAACAGTTCAATAAACAAAAATGTAAATTCAGTGTGACCCGGAGATTGCAACTGATTTGAATTCAGTATTGAGACATTTTTCAGAGTGAAACAGAATATTGGATGATTAAATAAATAAATAAAAGAGGGTTATGCTTGATTTTAGCACATCTCCTCTCCTTCTCCAGCTCAGAGCAGAATGATGGTTGAAAAGGAGGGGGTCAGTCAAACTAACAGAGAAGAAACGCCATTCCAAAGGTGAAGCAAATTTTCAGATCTTGATTTAAGCTCAGTTCGGATCCAAACTGAGCTCATACTTATACGATCGAAATGCCATGTGGCTCCCATACTATTCTCCATAGGAAATAAACGACTTCCAATCTGTCGTTTGCAGGAGAAAAAACAGCTTTGTCTGTTTTCGATCTGTCGACAAAAATATTCTCACAATTTTGTTCCTGAATGAATCAGAGTTGGATGAATAAATTAATCAACACCTTTTTAATGTCACTTGTCGCCACCTACTTACAACAATGTTAACTGCAGAGAGAGTCACAGAAGGAAAAAGACTCAGTGCTGTTCAACTGCACACTTTAAAATGCTGCTCAACCAACCAGATTTAAGAATCAGAAAATTTTTTTAAAATCTATTATCGTCTTCAAAAACTAAATAATCAATGGTTGTCAGGATCTGACAATAATTCCATATTGGTTTTCTCAATAGTCACATTTTCATAATTAATTACCCTGTAACGATGAACAGGGTGGCTGCTAGCTGAAGACAACAGATGACCAGATGCTGAGAGGCCTGCTGTAGACCAGACACCACAAGTCTAATGACTTAGTCTTGATAGCCCAGTTTGACAAGCTCCAAGAATACCAGTGAGACAGTGAGTAAATGTTCTTGATGACACCATCTTAATCATTAGCATGATATGGTCAGGCTCTCCGCTGTTCTCTCTCCCTCAACAGGGGCCAATGTAGCATCTTCTACCAAGCAGCAAAACTGTGGGTCCATGTCTTAGCATCCCATGGTTCTTCACTTGTCATGTTGGCTGTAGAAGCAAACGCTTAGTTTATTTTTGTAAAAATGAACATTTGAAGCACTTAAATCTCAATGCTGTTTGTGCAGCAAGGCTCTCCCAAAATACATATATGTCACTGTTTTTCTAATGTATTTTTTGTTCTATTACCTCCTTTTTCCTCTTTCTCTTTTTTCGATAAGCTTTATGTATGTGAGGCCACCAGGACTGTGCAGATAGAGAAAGCATAATGCTGACCCAGGCGGATCATCCTTTCAACCTGTCACACAGCAGAAAAGCAGAAAACTATACCATGGCTCCGCGGGTTTACTCTCCACAAGATAGAGCTGCTTGGAAGTTATGTTTGATCAGATGACCTTGTGAGACTCAAATCAACAAACAATGGTTGCACACCCACCAAACACCTTCCTACACACATGCTCAAAACCCTTCAGTGCATTATTTATGCAGGACACCACAGAGTGGATTAGCAGAGCACACACCATTCCGGCTTCTTGAAAAGACCAGACCCAGACAAATTCCCTATCACACAAACACATTCAACCCTACCAATACAACGGGAAAAGCATATCACACACTCTCTGGCACACAAACACAAAAAAAAGGGCTTAAAGGGATAGTTCACCCAAAGATCTTTCTTCTGAAGAACACAAAAGAAGATATTTTGAAGAACTGTTTGTGTCTGAACAATGAAAGTAAGAGCGATCCAAAACAATTCTTGTCCCTATTGACTTTCATTATATGGACAAATAACACACTGAAATATCCTCTTTTGTATTTCACAGAAAAATAAGTCATTCAGATTTGAGGGTGAGTAAATGTTGACAGAATGCTAATGAAAACTTACCTATAGGTCATCTAATATGTGGATGAATTTGTTTCTTCATCAGAACAAGTTTAACCTGCCACAGGAGCTGCTCAAACAGTTATACTCAGCTGTCATTGAGTCCTGTGTCACTTCAATAACTGTTTCGTTTGGTTCAGCTACAAAATCAGACATGAGAAGACTACAGAGAACAGTTCGGACTGCTGAAAGGATTATTAGTGCTCCCTTGGCCTCCCTTCAAGAACTACTGTATATACATCCAGAGTGAGGAAAATGGCTCAGAAAATCACTCTGGATCCCTCACATCCAAGTTATCCCCTTTTTGAACTTTTGCCATCTGGCCGGTGCTTCAGAGCCGCAAATACCAGGACAGCCAGGCACAAGAACAGTTTCTTCCCCCAGACAATCTACCTCATGAACAGTTAAATGTTCCCCACTTATGCAATACAAATTTGCAATATCCTTCTATTTATTTGTTACCACCTCCATCCTAGTACATCCCTTCATCTCACTCAATTCTATTCCATTATCATCCATAGCACAACTGTTCATACAATTTATTATTATATTTTTTTTTAATTGTTGTGGTTCTCTCTGTGTACTGGAAGCTTATGTCACTAAAACAAATTCCTTTTATGCGCAAGCATACTTGGCAATAAAGCTCTTTCTGATTCTGATTCTGAACAGATTTGGAAGAAATTTTGCATTACATCACTTGCTCACCAGTGGATCCTCCAGAAATGATTATTAAAATCAACTTGATGTTTATCGTAGACACACAGCTTTTTACATCACAAGAGTTCATTGATGGACTGTAGCTGAGGGGATTACTTGTGGATTATTGTAATGTTTTTATCAGTTGTTTGGATACTTATTCTGATGGCACCCATTCAATTCAGAGGATCCATTAGTGAGTAAGTGATTTAATGATACATTTCTCCAAATCTTTTCTAATTTTGAAACAAAATCATCTAGAACCTGGATGGTCTGAGGGTCAGTACATTTTCAGCAATTAATTTATTTTTTATTTTTGGGTAAACGACTTCTTTAAATGACACAAGTAGAGCACAGCCCCTCCCCCACCAGCTCCCTTGGCCTTCTCCAATAAGCAAGGCATGCTTGATTTTAGATTTAAAGAAGGGTGACACCATAATGCACAAATTTCAAGATCTAAGGGGGTTTTGTCATGCGCATATACATGCAGAGTCCGTCAAAATTCCCTTACCCCAAATGTCCGCAATTTCACCACATCATATCAAATGTTAAACACACTTCTAACGGCCCGCTCCCTGAGGGATGTTTGACACCAGTCTATGCATGTGTTTGTGTGTGTGTGTGTGTGTCTGTGTGTGTGTGTTGGTAAGAATTTGTGTGTGTGTGTGTGTATGGGGTTGTGCCAGAGGGGTTTTACACTGGGTTAACCCACTCAACCACTTAAGACAATGAATAAATAAAGCGTCTGCCTCTCTCACGCACTCTCATCTTAGATCCCCCTTTCATTTAATCCAACAGTGATTTAGGGAACGAGCTAGAGAAAGGGAGAGGAAGATTTCATTCATGCATATTTCATGCATTTCTTCTTGTCTTTATCAGCTAGTGGGGCTGAAAGGTTCTTTGCTAACAGTAATAGAAAACCTTCCTTTGTCTCCCGTGGCTCCTCAGATACGTGATTTTGCCTGACTGAACGTTGTGACACATTACACACACACTGCCATGTCTTGCTATTACAAAAGAGGCTTTTAGTGACTTTCGCAACAGACATTTACATCTTTCTCACTACTTTTACTTAGCTGTTTGTATTTTACCCTTATCACTTTGATTCCCCTGCAATCTTTGAAAAGCAAATGGAAATCTTCAGTTTTTTTCTTATGTTCAGCGTGTTATTTGGCCCTGGCTGTAATCCATGAAATCAAAATTGACCATTCTTATTTTAATGGAATATTGCAGTGTCCATTATAATCTCGTCACATGATTATTTAGAAGAAGAAGATGAAGAAGATGAAGAATAGAAAACTCTGCAAAAAAAAATAAAAATAAAAAATAAATTATCTGACAACATTATTAAAAATTAAGACACATTATGCTTAAAACAAGAACAAATATCTGCCAATGGGGTAAGGACAATAATGTTGTCTAACCAATGTTGTTGTTTGGTACATTTTCAAAATTTTAACTCACTAAAAGTTTGACAAATTTTTAGAAAACAAGACTTAAAATCATTTTGCATCTCAAGTAAATGTATTTAGGAATTTTTTGAAGTGTACCTATGTTTTAAAAATGTTAATAATTGTTTGCAAATGACAGCGATTCATAAATCCAATCAAATTCTGATACAATCAAGTCCCGCCCTTCATTTCACTCAAAGATACGTCCCAATAGGGCCAAACATACAATTGCAACAAAAATTTCATGCTGACTTTTACTTTGACCTCAGGATCTCCGGGACTTAAAATCCACTAATTATCACTGTGTTCCAGTGAGGTGCATAAAAACAAACAAGGATGCTCCATTTACTGCCTTTAATAGAGCTGTCTGAGGATACAAGCCCTGCACCACATTGTGGTTAAGCCGTGGGTTGTCACAGCATTGCTTTACGGTCTTAAATAAACCGTCTGCACAAATGTTCCTGAAAAAAATCAGCCATGGGAGATGAGTCGGCATGGTGCATTTGAAACAGTCATGTGCGTTAAGAACAATGTATTTTTCAATAACATGTCTGGACAACAGCACAGGGAGTTGTCACAATAACTCTCCTACTTTTAATTATCTCCGCTTGTCTCAGATTTAACCTGAGGCTCTGGTCAGAGGTCCACATGTGCGAAAACACCCACACACACATAGCTGAGCCCCAGGAGTTGGCAACATGTGTGTGCGTAAGCCAATAACTGATCCACTGCCTGAGGAAATGGTCTCACCTCTAACTTTCTTGATTCTCTGCTCAATATCTCCCTCTTTTATTCAGCCAAGACATACCCTTCTCTCTCTCTACTCCTATTTATGTTTTTTTTTTTCTCTTACCCCTCATGTTGTTATCTCTCCTCCATCGGTAAGACATAATGTGACACGGCCGTTCTTAATTAAATTATCAGAATGCAAAATTACACATCAAATTGGATTCATGTCTAACATGCCCAAAAGCCTAGAATATGCACACTCACACACACACTTTATCTCCCCGAACATCGTTCCCCTGTGCAGTGTCTACACTTGTGAGGCCTGACCTTAAAGACATGAGCTAGAGAGAACGCTCTAATTTTGGTAGCAAGGAAAAAGGGCAATCAAACAAGAATAAAAAAACACCACAGGGAGCCCGGAGCATGAGAAAATTGAAATGACGATTAGGAAGCAGATAAGAGGCTCATTTTGTCGTTTTATTTTACCCTTTATCCTCTCTTCTTTAATCTTTACTTTTTGTTTCTCTAATTTATACATTCTTCTTTTAGGTTTCCAGTAGCTGGTAGAGTGGTAGTGCATAGCGCTCGCAACATCATGGGTTCCATGGCAGGGAATACATATATATGTACACTGATTAAAGAGTCTCTGTTTAAGAACAGTTTGCATTCACTGCTAAATTTTAGCATACTTGGATGTTTTTAGCATATAAAGTATGATGATGCATCAAATCGTATATTATTAAGGGAAATTTAGTCATCTGAAATTTTAATAATATAATCTAATTTAATAATTATTTGTTTATGTAATGTGTAATATACAAAATCAAATATAAATGTGTGCATTTTGGCAACTTGGACAAATAATGACAGTTAACTCAACCCAGCCAAATAGAGACGATCTGATATCATCCATAAAAATAAATTCACAGACCACTATTATTCAATGACAAAAAATAAATATTATTTAACCTCAGTACTTTTTAGGTGGAATAAATCTCTCAAATGTGAAATCAGATGAAAATTCAAGATTCATAAATGCATAAACATTCAATTAGATGGGATTTAGTCACATCTTTACTTGCATCTTACCTTATTTTACCCTCTATCTAGAATGCAATTTCAATTGCTGTGGATAAATGCATCTGCTTAATGCTGAAATACATAAACCAATGTAAATTCTATCATTTCCAAATTACAGTAACCTTTCTGTTATCTGGATTTGTGTAGAAGCTTTGATTTAAGTCAATGGATAAATATGGCAATAGACTGTCAAAGTACTACACATTAACAACATTCTGCATTATATACAATAAAATGATTGTGTGTAAAAGAATACACATTCATTCCATGCATCTGCTATGTCACTGAATGCATTCAGTGGTGTTTTTAAAGTCTTGAATAGTCACAGTATTGCTAGGGAGAAATGATGGAAACACCACATGACCAACAACTGCAATTATTATTCTAACCAAACACAACAACAGAGGCAGGCAACTGGCAGAGTGCCATGCACAAATTAAGTCGACATATAATTAAATTGAACTACTTTGTTTTTTGTGTTGCCATAGCATGAAGCAACTGGTTTGTGGTACCTTCAGGCTTTAGATGAGCTGACCTAGAAAACTGAAAGCATACTTAGTAACTGGGGGTGTGTGTCGGCTCACTGTTTTAAAGCTCAGAGTTTTGAGCTGCTGACATAAACAGCGCCGGTTCAATCTCAGGTAGGGGATCAAAATGCTCTATATCACTAATGTGTACTGGAGCATAGCGCCAAATCCCACACTGCTTTAATTCAATTAGTTTACTGAAAGTCACTTTGAATGAAATATGTCTGTAAAATGGTCTCCAATACTTTTGAACACAAAACAGGGATTTACAATGTGCAGTCCTCTGAAATGAGTTTGCATTCACAAGCAAACTGGTATGTGAATGTGGAGCATCAGTAGTGTGTACGTCGTGTACTTTAGTTCTCATTAAAAATCCTTGGGCCATACTCTCCTACTCTTATCCCCCCACACATGATGCTTGTGTCCTAAGATTACATGACTTCCTTTTATGAAGGACCATATGTCACAAGGTGACGATCTTTAGGGGCGGAACCAAAATTCGGGAAGTTTGGTTCCGCCCGGAAGCGTTTCCGCCCGGACCGGAAAAACAGAACACCGGAACTTCCGGTAGCGCCGTAAGAAGGAAAATCAGGGAATTCGATGCACCTGTGCCTAGTTAGGGACAGCGGTTGGTGATTGGAGGATACGCTGGACAAGGCAGTACTTAAGGCCAAGTTATTTCCCAGTCTGGGAAGCTCTTTTTGGTGTGTGTGAAGCACTGGGTTGTGCCCGTCTTGGTACGCTGCTGGTAGCTGTCTAACTCTCTCTCTCCCTCAGGCTGGAATTGTATGATTGTGAAGACATCGCGAACCTTAAAGGTTGAGAAGTGAACAGATTATACGGCGAACTGAGACGACGTGAAAAAGGGGATTGGAAGTGGCATTGATGTGAGTACTAAGAGCCAGTCGAAAGTGCCCTGTATATTGACCTGGCGTTGTGTAGATCTCTCCAGGAGGAGGAGGGCGGCCCTACCCCTAATATAGTGTGGTGGGAGAGCCGAAGGAATACTTATTGAAGTAGTCACAACGACGACATCACTAGCTAGGCCGCATATTCCATCGCCAGATCCGAACCAAGCGAAGTGAAGGAAGACGGGTGTCCTTTCCGTACACTGAGTGTGGTGGGTGAGTCTTCGTGCTGTGAAAACCTATAATTTTGACGTGGTGCTGTATATTGCTGTGGGCTGCTGTGTATTGCCGTGTGTCCTGTCAGATAAACCCCCGCCTTCACGCACTTCGGCGTGGGAGGACAAGGAGATTGCTGGTCCTAGCCTAGTTCAGTACAGTATATGTTGTGAGCGTGCTTCAGATCTCCGGAGATAGCACGGTACGCTGTGTCCAGCCCAGAGGTGAAAGCCATCCAAAGCAGAGTAACTGTGTTTTGTGTCCAAGTTGATACCTGTGGAGAGGAAAGGAAAGAGAGTGAGTAACACAAGGAGAAACAGAGGAAACCTGTACTTACAGTGCGCTGTGTTCAGCCCAGAGGTGAGAGCCATTCAAAGCAAACTAACTGTGCTATTGTGCCCAAGTTGATACCTGTGGAGAGAAAAGGAGAGAGAGAGTGAATAACACGAGGAGGAATAGAGCGAACCCTGTACTTACAGTACGCTGTGTCCAGCCCAGAGGTGAAAGCCATCCAAAGCAGAGTAACTGTGTTTTGTGTCCAAGTTGATACCTGTGGAGAGGAAAGGAAAGAGAGTGAGTAACACAAGGAGAAACAGAGGAAACCTGTACTTACAGTGCGCTGTGTTCAGCCCAGAGGTGAGAGCCATTCAAAGCAAACTAACGGTGCTATTGTGCCCAAGTTGATATCTGTGGAGAGAAAAGGAGAGAGAGGGAATAACACGAGGAGGAATAGAGCGAACCCTGTACTTACAGTACGCTGTGTCCAGCCCAGAGGTGAGAGCCATTCAAAGCAAACTAACTGTGCTATTGTGCCCAAGTTGATACCTGTGGAGAGAAAAGGAGAGAGAGAGTGAATAACACGAGGAGGAATAGAGCGAACCCTGTACTTACAGTACGCTGTGTCCAGCCCAGAGGTGAGAGCCATTCAAAGCAAACTAACTGTGCTATTGTGCCCAAGTTGATACCTGTGGAGAGAAAAGGAGAGAGAGAGTGAATAACACGAGGAGGAATAGAGCGAACCCTGTACTTACAGTACGCTGTGTCCAGCCCAGAGGTGAGAGCCATTCAAAGCAAACTAACTGTGCTATTGTGCCCAAGTTGATACCTGTGGAGAGAAAAGGAGAGAGAGTGGGTAACACGAGGAGAGACTGAGGAAACCTGTACTTACGCCGCTGCCTGTGGAGAAAGAGAAAGCGAGTGAGCACCCAAGGAACGAACTGTGTGAACCAGTACTTACTGTGAGCTGTAATCAGCGAAGAGGTGAGAGCAGAACCAAGCTGAACTAACTGTGCCTGTGTGTCCCAGCCGTTGCCTGTGGAGAAAGAGAAAGCGAGTGAGCACCCAAGGAACGAACTGTGTGAACCAGTACTTACTGTGAGCTGTAATCAGCGAAGAGGTGAGAGCAAAACCAAGCTGAATTAACTGTGCCTGTGTGTCCCAGCCGTTGCCTGTGGAGAAAGAGAAAGAGCCCGTTGCCTGTGGAGGAAGAGAAAGAGAGTGAGCACCTCGAGAACGAACTGTGTGAACCAGTACTTACCGTGAGCTGTATTCAGCGAAGAGGAGGAAGAAGGAGGGCGCTACGGATACCTAAGACTCAGGCCGGGGCCCGAGTCCTACGCCCCGGATCCCCGTGGCCCCCTTGCTCCCTGACCTCTTCCCGGCCATAGCCCATCTGGAGGGCCGAGTCAGAGTTTAGTTTTAATTGCCCTTTCCCTATTCCCCAAGCTATTTTTAAATATTTAAATAAAGATTGTTTTATCACTTACTTGTTCTCGTGTTGTTTGGCCATTGGGTCGGGTTTGGGGACCTCCTCGAGGTGGAAGTTGAGAAGGGGTGTGGCTTAGTTAAAGCATAGCCAGCCCCTGGGTGTGACAGATTTGGCGTAGTCGGCAGGGTTTCCACCTCGAGTTGAGTAACCAAGGTCGTCCAATGACCGACAACGCGGGGCTTTCAGCCCAACCCCGTGCCATGCCCGTTTTTATGGGGAGCCCCTGGATTCAAAAATATGGGGGGACAGAATCCGAGGTACGATTGTCTGAATGGAAGGCTCAACTAGAGTACTTGGCCGACCTACAGGGCCTTAGTGCAGCCCAGCGGCTTCAATTTGTGTTAAACTCCCTGGATGGAGAAGCGCGGCGAGAGGTGCATGCCGCCCCCGAAGCCGTTAGAGCCAACGCCCAAACCGTGTTCCAGTTCCTCACTGAACAGTATGGTGACCACACCCCCGTAGCTGTCCTTCGCTCCCAGTTCTTCAATTGTAAGCAGGGCCCCCGCCAACCGATTAGAGCTTTCGCCCTGAGGTTGCGAGAGCAATTCGCCCGACTACAGACCCGTCGGGACCACGGGTTGGGAGATGGGGAGACTCTATTGCGGGACCAGTTTCTTCTGGGGTTGAAGGAGGGTCCGGTGAGACAGAGCCTACGTATCCAGTTTCGAAGGGACCCGGGTCTTACGTTCGAAGATCTGAAGAAAGAGGCACTGGCCCTGGAAGGTGATGAGACTGAGGTGAGTGGTTCCCCAGTGTGTGCGGTTGTCAGTGAAGTAGCACCAGCACAACCCGGAGGCCCTGACTGGAAGCAAGCACTGAAGGCTGAACTTTTGAAAGATGTCCGCGATCAGATGTCTGAACTGTCTAAAGCCCTCGTAGGAGAATTGCGCCAAGGACGGGCGCGGGAGGAACCACGGCCGGCGCCCCGAGACCGAGTGTACTCAGAGGGAGGCCGAGAGCCGTTCAGGCGCCCGAACCACTTTAACCGGCCCCGTTTCGAATGGGACGAGCAAGGGCGACCCATCTGTAACCGCTGTGGCAAACCAGGTCACTATAGTCGTCAGTGTGGGCCCCGCAGGGCGTCAGAAGGGGGTTTTTAGGTCGGCCGGCCACTGTGGGTCGTGTGGCCGGGACCCCTCGAGAAGACCCTGGAAGAGGATATGGCTCTAGGAGCCAGATGATTGGGCGTAGCCCCGTGGCGAAGGTGAGAGTGTGCGGCAAGGAGATTCAATGCCTGGTAGACACAGGCTCCCAAGTGACGTTGTTTGCTGAGAGTTTATCCGAAGAAGTGTTTGGGAAACAAGGGGCACCAGGGGCGGAGGCCCCCTGGCTTACTCTGAAGGGCGCAAACGGCCTCGACATCCCATATATTGGCTACCGATTGACGGACCTAGAGGTTCACGGAGTGATGGTCCCCCAGAAAGGTGTGATTATCGTGCAAGACCATTGTCTGGGTGCACATCGAGCCCTGTTGGGCATGAATGTCCTCGCTGATTGCTGGGAAGAGCTATTTCGGGCTAGGCCCGTATCGAAGATACCACCTGCAGAGAGGCCCAAGTGGGAGTGTGTGGGAGCTGACTGTCGAAGGGTGCAAATGAGCCAAGTCCGCAGGGAACAGGAAGAGGTAGGAAGAGGGATGTGTCGTTTTGCTTTGTCTGTCCCCGCAAAAAGTGAGGCTGTTGTGTGGGCGCGAGTACCGCCCCGAAGAGCGGGCCCAGAAGAGTGGGTGCTGGTGGAGCCCCATGTGGATTGTCCACAAGTGGAAGTGGCACGAGGATTATCGACGGTCCGGCGGGGGAGAGTCCCCGTGAGGATACGGAATGTACATCCATACGCGGTGCAACTACATCGGCACCAACGATTAGCCCGTCTGACAACGGTTACATCCCACCAAGTAAGGGAAGAGAGGGATATTAGTTTTCGTCAGGTGTGCCCCACTGTCATCGAGGTGGCCCTGACACAAGTAGACACCCCATGGGGTGGTATGGAGAGGAGTGTGCCGAGCCACCTGGCGGGTGAGTCGTTACAAGGGGAGGATTTAGAGCAAGCACAGACACAGAAGTTACAGGCCCTCCTTCGGAGATGGCAGCATGTGTTCGCCACCCACGACGAAGACTACGGATGCACCCAGGTGGTACAACATCATATACCTACCGGGGATGCAGGGCCCAGCCGGGAGAGGTATCGCCCAATTCCGCCCACTTTGTATACCGAGGTACGTACACTCCTGCAAGGCATGCTGAAGCAAGGAGTTGTTAGGGAAAGCAGCAGCCCGTGGGCGGCCCCCATAGTGCTGGTGCAAAAGAAGACGGGGGCTTGGAGATTTTGCGTGGACTACCGTAAGCTGAACCTCGTGACTAAGAAAGACGCTTTCCCTTTGCCACGGATCGAAGATTCGCTTGCCAGCCTCACGCAGTCGGCATGGTACTCTACCCTAGATTTGGCCAGTGGCTACTGGCAGGTGCAGGTGGCCGAAGCAGACCGGGAGAAGACTGCCTTTACAACCCCGTTTGGACTATTTGAATGGGACCGGATGCCTTTCGGGCTCTGTAACGCTCCGGCCACCTTCCAGCGGCTGATGCAGCGGTGCTTGGGAGGTCAGTTAATGGAGTCAGTATTAGTTTACCTGGATGATGTGATTGTCTACTCCCCAGATTTTGATTCACACCTGAGGCACCTCGAGGAAGTCTTTCGGGCCATGGAGAAGTACGGATTGAAACTACAGCCCAATAAGTGTCACTTACTACGGAGAGAAGTCAACTTTCTGGGCCACGTGGTCAGTGCGGCTGGAGTGTCCGTAGATCCTGGAAAGGTATCGGCCGTGAAGGACTGGAAGGCCCCGAGGACAGTGAGGCAAGTGCGATCCTTTTTAGGATTTGTGGGATACTATAGGCGTTTCATAAAGGACTTTTCAAAAATTGCTAAACCCCTTAATCAGTTGCTGGTTGGCACAGGTCGTAACCGGGGCCGGGGGTCGCCCAACGTAGACTGGGATGCAAATTGTGAGTCGGCGTTCCAGACATTGAAGCAGGAGCTGCTACAGGCCCCTATCTTGGCATACGCAGATTTCACAAAACCATTCCTTTTGTATACAGATGCCAGCAATCTCGGGCTGGGAGCGGTGTTGGCTCAACGGCAGGACGGAGTTGAGAGGGTCATCGCGTACGCCAGCCGGAGCCTCCACCCAGCCGAGAGGAACGATGCGAACTATAGTTCTTTCAAATTGGAGCTGCTGGCGTTGAAGTGGGCCCTAAGTGAGAAATTTAAAGACTACCTCTGGGGTGCCAAGGTGACGATCATTACAGACAATAACCCATTAGTACACTTACAGACGGCGAAGCTGGGAGCCGTGGAGCAGCGGTGGGTGGCCCAACTGGCCAACTTTGACTATCAACTACAGTACCGACCAGGGCGTGAACACACGAACGCGGACGTCCTCTCAAGGCTGCCCGAAGCGGAAAGCCCCGGAGGGGCCAGCCCGGAGGAGGGCTATATGGTAGGAGCAGTAGAGGCACCAGGCAGCAGACAAGAGGCCGTGCCTGAGAACTGGGGATGGGATCCCCGTCGGTGGAGGGAGAGACAGGCCAGGGATCAAGATGTGCGGCTGGTAAGAGAATGGCTGGAACAGGGCCGACGGCTGACGCCAGCGGAGAGGTTAGCCCAGACGGATACTGGGAGGAGGCTGCTGGGGCAATGGGACAGGCTGGAGCTGAGAGATGGCGTTTTGTGCAGAAGGGTCAGTGACCCGAAGTTGGGCGAAGAAGTACGCCAGATCGTGGTACCCGCAGATGAGGTAACGGCTTTAGTTTCGGCGTACCACAACCAGTTGGGGCATCAGGGACAGGAGAGGACCGTGTCCCTGCTTAGGAGATTCTTCTTTTGGCCCGGGCTAGAGGCATCGGTGCACGCCCTAATTCAAGCTTGCCCGAGATGCATATTGTTTAAGTCCAGACGGGAGGTCCGAGCGCCAATGGTACCCATCCATGCGAAGGCCCCCCTTCATATCATGGCTATGGACTTCTTGACACTGGGCCGACCACGAGATCGCTACCAGAACATCTTGGTAATAACGGATTTGTTCACAAAGTACGCTTGGGCTATCCCCACCCTCGACCAGACTGCAACCACCACCGCTACAGTTTTATGGCGGGCCGTCTTCCAGACGTTCGGATGCCCGGAGTTTCTGCACTCCGATCAAGGAGCCAACTTTGAGTCCAGGGTAATTAGAGAACTATGCCAGTTGTACGGTTGCACGAAAACTCACACCACTTCGTATCATCCTCAGGGGAACGGCGGCTGTGAGAGATTCAATCAGACCCTATTGGGGCTGCTGGGGACCTTGGACCAACAACGGCAGGACGATTGGGTGAGTGCCTTGCCAAACCTCCTACAGGCCTATAACAACAGTATACATAGTACTACGGGTTACGCTCCCACTTACCTGATGTTTGGCAGACACATACGAATGCCTACTGACCTGGTCCTAGGAGTGATAGCCGACCAAGAGGAAGCAAGTGTAACGGAGTGGGTGGGGCGCCATCACCAGCGCTTGCATTTCGCCTACGAGCAGGTGTCAAAAAGGATACAGACGGCAGGAGAGAAAAGTAAGCGGTTGTATGATCGGACTGCTAGAGAAGCCCCTCTACTGCCAGGAGAGAGGGTGTTGGTGAGAGATAATCGGCGGCAGGGGAAGGGGAAACTGAGTGACCGTTGGGAGGCCACCCCTTATGTAGTCTGCCGGCAGCAGAGGCCGGGGCAGCCGGTCTATACCATCCGGCCAGAAGGGAAGTCAGGCCCCGACCGTGTGGTGCACCGGAACATGATTCGCCCATGCCCTAACTACCCTGAAGCCGTGGAAGAAGTCCCCACGGAACCTGTACCAGCGGCCCCCTGGATTGAAGGTTGGGCTGTGGTACCAGGGAGACCCGTGGTGGCACCACCCCCGATCGCCCCGAGAGAACCAGAAGCAGCCCCTGAACAAGCTGAGCCCGATTCACCAGTGAGACGATCCCAGCGAGAGAACCGAGGCCGACCCCCTGCCCGCTATGGGGAGTGGACGGCCCGAGGACGTTCTAGGGACTAGAACGGATTGGCGGGGGAGGATGTCACAAGGTGACGATCTTTAGGGGCGGAACCAAAATTCGGGAAGTTTGGTTCCGCCCGGAAGCGTTTCCGCCCGGACCGGAAAAACAGAACACCGGAACTTCCGGTAGCGCCGTAAGAAGGAAAATCAGGGAATTCGATGCACCTGTGCCTAGTTAGGGACAGCGGTTGGTGATTGGAGGATACGCTGGACAAGGCAGTACTTAAGGCCAAGTTATTTCCCAGTCTGGGAAGCTCTTTTTGGTGTGTGTGAAGCACTGGGTTGTGCCCGTCTTGGTACGCTGCTGGTAGCTGTCTAACTCTCTCTCTCCCTCAGGCTGGAATTGTATGATTGTGAAGACATCGCGAACCTTAAAGGTTGAGAAGTGAACAGATTATACGGCGAACTGAGACGACGTGAAAAAGGGGATTGGAAGTGGCATTGATGTGAGTACTAAGAGCCAGTCGAAAGTGCCCTGTATATTGACCTGGCGTTGTGTAGATCTCTCCAGGAGGAGGAGGGCGGCCCTACCCCTAATATAGTGTGGTGGGAGAGCCGAAGGAATACTTATTGAAGTAGTCACAACGACGACATCACTAGCTAGGCCGCATATTCCATCGCCAGATCCGAACCAAGCGAAGTGAAGGAAGACGGGTGTCCTTTCCGTACACTGAGTGTGGTGGGTGAGTCTTCGTGCTGTGAAAACCTATAATTTTGACGTGGTGCTGTATATTGCTGTGGGCTGCTGTGTATTGCCGTGTGTCCTGTCAGATAAACCCCCGCCTTCACGCACTTCGGCGTGGGAGGACAAGGAGATTGCTGGTCCTAGCCTAGTTCAGTACAGTATATGTTGTGAGCGTGCTTCAGATCTCCGGAGATAGCACGGTACGCTGTGTCCAGCCCAGAGGTGAAAGCCATCCAAAGCAGAGTAACTGTGTTTTGTGTCCAAGTTGATACCTGTGGAGAGGAAAGGAAAGAGAGTGAGTAACACAAGGAGAAACAGAGGAAACCTGTACTTACAGTGCGCTGTGTTCAGCCCAGAGGTGAGAGCCATTCAAAGCAAACTAACTGTGCTATTGTGCCCAAGTTGATACCTGTGGAGAGAAAAGGAGAGAGAGAGTGAATAACACGAGGAGGAATAGAGCGAACCCTGTACTTACAGTACGCTGTGTCCAGCCCAGAGGTGAAAGCCATCCAAAGCAGAGTAACTGTGTTTTGTGTCCAAGTTGATACCTGTGGAGAGGAAAGGAAAGAGAGTGAGTAACACAAGGAGAAACAGAGGAAACCTGTACTTACAGTGCGCTGTGTTCAGCCCAGAGGTGAGAGCCATTCAAAGCAAACTAACGGTGCTATTGTGCCCAAGTTGATATCTGTGGAGAGAAAAGGAGAGAGAGGGAATAACACGAGGAGGAATAGAGCGAACCCTGTACTTACAGTACGCTGTGTCCAGCCCAGAGGTGAGAGCCATTCAAAGCAAACTAACTGTGCTATTGTGCCCAAGTTGATACCTGTGGAGAGAAAAGGAGAGAGAGAGTGAATAACACGAGGAGGAATAGAGCGAACCCTGTACTTACAGTACGCTGTGTCCAGCCCAGAGGTGAGAGCCATTCAAAGCAAACTAACTGTGCTATTGTGCCCAAGTTGATACCTGTGGAGAGAAAAGGAGAGAGAGAGTGAATAACACGAGGAGGAATAGAGCGAACCCTGTACTTACAGTACGCTGTGTCCAGCCCAGAGGTGAGAGCCATTCAAAGCAAACTAACTGTGCTATTGTGCCCAAGTTGATACCTGTGGAGAGAAAAGGAGAGAGAGTGGGTAACACGAGGAGAGACTGAGGAAACCTGTACTTACGCCGCTGCCTGTGGAGAAAGAGAAAGCGAGTGAGCACCCAAGGAACGAACTGTGTGAACCAGTACTTACTGTGAGCTGTAATCAGCGAAGAGGTGAGAGCAGAACCAAGCTGAACTAACTGTGCCTGTGTGTCCCAGCCGTTGCCTGTGGAGAAAGAGAAAGCGAGTGAGCACCCAAGGAACGAACTGTGTGAACCAGTACTTACTGTGAGCTGTAATCAGCGAAGAGGTGAGAGCAAAACCAAGCTGAATTAACTGTGCCTGTGTGTCCCAGCCGTTGCCTGTGGAGAAAGAGAAAGAGCCCGTTGCCTGTGGAGGAAGAGAAAGAGAGTGAGCACCTCGAGAACGAACTGTGTGAACCAGTACTTACCGTGAGCTGTATTCAGCGAAGAGGAGGAAGAAGGAGGGCGCTACGGATACCTAAGACTCAGGCCGGGGCCCGAGTCCTACGCCCCGGATCCCCGTGGCCCCCTTGCTCCCTGACCTCTTCCCGGCCATAGCCCATCTGGAGGGCCGAGTCAGAGTTTAGTTTTAATTGCCCTTTCCCTATTCCCCAAGCTATTTTTAAATATTTAAATAAAGATTGTTTTATCACTTACTTGTTCTCGTGTTGTTTGGCCATTGGGTCGGGTTTGGGGACCTCCTCGAGGTGGAAGTTGAGAAGGGGTGTGGCTTAGTTAAAGCATAGCCAGCCCCTGGGTGTGACACATAGAAAACACTACACCCACACAGTGACCTGGATGTAATGTCAGAAACTATTGGAAAATGTAATAAAACTGTTATCTAATGAGTGTTTTCACCTTGAATATTTTACAATACAGCTTAAAATGAGTTTGTTTCCTCCAATTCTGATGGCACACATTCACTGCAGAGGATCAATTTGTGAACATGTGATGTGATGTTAATTTCTCCAAATCTATTCCGATGAAGAAACAAACACATCTACATCTGGTGTTGCCTGAGGGAGGATACATTTTCAGTGAATTTAAATTTTTGGGTGAACCATCCCTTTACTTAAAATAGCCATTATTATCCAAGCCAGCTGAAACAAATCCTTCATGTGATAAAACATCTGTTCAGTGAGAGAACAAGTTTCTATCACAGCCCGTTTAATAGTTTCTTATGTCTCAACACCTCGGGTCTGATTGTCACTTTTCCTCAAAGAACAAATTAAACTTGAGTAAAAACTTGAGTTCAGTTTGATGCCTGCCAGATATGTTAACTCATGGTGCTGTTCTTTAATTGTGAACTGTGAAATGATAAATTCTGAAATAATGATTTCAAAGCAACAATTTAAAAGCTACTGTACTGTAGTTTTAAAATCTATTTTAGTTTTCACATCTATAAAAAATATATATATATATAATCAAGGAATATATATATATGTTTAAGTTTATTTTAGATCACTGGGTAGTTATGATTCATTAAAAAAGGTGGAACTCTTTGTTGTTTTATACAAGAACTAGCTCATATGTACTGCAGCAGTGAAATGGTTCCTAATTATAGATAAATGTATTATTAAGATATGGCTACTTTCTTATTAAGTGCAGCTGTGGTGCAGTCATTCGCAACATGGTCACTAATAAGTATTTAAAAGGCATTTATTATTCTTTTAAAATATTATTGCTACTGAACAGACCATTTATCTGAATTTACAGAAAGTAAAATTACAGAGTTTCAGAAAATACTCAAGGTTTACTTGGGGCTAAATTTAAAATGAAGGATTTTCCCTTTTGTGGGATATCCACATGGAGAAAATCATTTCAATGTACAGTTATTTTATAGGTCATCAGATAGAGTGAAAATGCTACTTAAGTTTAAATGCTGCTTCTATTTTTACAGCAGCCCTTTCAACCCCTGTAGCACTTGTATGTATTAGATCACTGTCTTCTTCAGACCTCCTCTTTCACTTTTGAGTGTCTGTCTCACTATATCTCTATCCAAACCTGAATCAGAGATTCTCAGATAAGGTCAGTTAAACTTTTGAGTGTTTGAGATGGAGGTGCATGGTATATTGAGAACAGCTGTTAGGAATCAAGCGCAGGCGTATTGATTTCTGATAGGAAAATGAGACTCCTAACACAATAATGTATGGCTGTGTTCAGATGATTATCTAACAAATGACAGTCCTGTAATATTTTCCCATCAGACCTAAAACACACAGTGGCAGTAAAGGAGAAAAGTGTTGCCAAGGCTGTGAGCATGTATTAGCCTGTTACTTCATCTCTTTTTTATATTATGCATGCATTTCTCTATAGCACTGTCATAAAATGCTAACATCAACATGTGCAAAGAGCGCAGGATGTGAAAGGCTGCTTAGTTGGTCCAAAACAGCACCACCACTACAGACAAATTTTGCATAAAGTTACTGATGGCTTAAATGTCTTCGTGTTTTCAGCTTAGTCATGAAAATGCTTAAAAGTAAGTGCCCACAAAACAGACATTTTTAAGATACAATAATACAATTGAATAAAGTAAATCAAGGAAGGGGCTTTTCATGCTGTGCTTAACCCCGCGTTAATCAAAATTATACCCTACTTTTAACCCAAGTTAAGGCATGTTTCACAGTTGCGTTTTAGATGCGAGTTATTGTTGCTTTTAATGTGATGTTTTTAATTAGAAATGCTTTTGTTAGAGCTAAGCATAGATACAGCTAGATGTTTAGCAATAGACACCCAATCACATTCACATGCTTTGTACAGTCACCCAAAAACCACACCTGTCCGAAATAATCCCTTATAGGGCACTATTTGAATGGACAGCCATTTTTAGTGGTGTCCGAAACCTTAGTGAATATTATTGAGTGCACTCAATCAATCCCACAATGCACAGCAATAACAAGTGTACAACTAATGTATGCTCAAAGGCTATGAATACCCATAATGCACTGTAAAAGTTGTTCACTGAATGTATTGCCACATCTCGCCAAAAGATGGAGCCAGCAGCTGAATCATCCATCCAGACAGACAGCAATTACCATTTTCAAGGCCCAGAAAGGTAAGGACATTGTTAAAATAGTCCATGTGACATCAGTCTTAATTTTATGAAGCTACAAAAATAGCAAAAATAATGACTTTATGCAACAGTTTATTCTCTTCTGTGTCCGTCTTCCTATGCTTGTAAACAAGGCACAGCACATCCTGGTTCTACATCAGAATGCTGGCTCCTGCATCAGCAGCATCACACACGTGCATTGTACCCCCCTGGTCTACAGGTTTGGAACGACATGATGATTTAGTAATGAGTAATTAATGACAGAATTTTCATTTTAGGGTTAACTATCCCTTTAAAACTTAAGGGCAAGAATGACATGATGCAATTAGCATGCTTGCCCCGCACCCACCCACACACACACATTCAGCATGACATCAACATCAGCTGGCACGACCAAGGAGGAAATCATCTGTTCCTTGACTGACTGACATCGACATTGTTTGACTACTCTGTTGTTAAGCTTGAAGAATGTCTGATATCTACTCACGTGGAAACAGAAATTAATGCCACAAGGGAAAAGCAACTTCATGACAAATTCATATTAGGGTCAAGTTATATTATTGCTGTTGTTTTTAGGTTTGCGTCTGTATTCATTGTTTTAAACTGAAGAAGATTTTAATTTCCCTCAGAGTCCATTTTGATCTATAACAAAGGCCAAATAACACACATTTTTGTACATACATATTTTTAAAACAGGCTTACCTTTTCAGCAGGAGATGCATTCCCTGCTTCCAGTCTCAAAGATGTAGTCTCAAGTGGTTTCGAGATAGCACAATGAAAAATGGACTACCAGCTGTCGTATAGCCATTCCTTTTAGTCATGGCTTGAGGATTTCAGAAAGGTTTTCCAAACAAATCCTTTTGCTCATAGGAAGTAAAAATTTCTATTAGTACTGTACTGTATATCCTATTTGTACAGTAGACACATACAGTATACAGTATAGTAGATATGTGAGTGAGTGAGTGAGTGAGTCACTGAATCAATCAATTCATTCAAAAATGCTGATTCATTAAGAAACAAATTCCACTACTGTGCTCAGAGTTGCAGATCTGCTTTGAAATTAGCTGGAACTAATTTGGAGGAGCAAAAATAGACTAAATATAACTGGTAATACTAAAATATAAGTGACTTACCTTGTTTACTGAACTGAACAGTTGTATTCAATAAACACAAGTATAACTACGTGACACACACACACACACACACACACACATATATACACATATATACACATATATATATATATATATATATATATATATATATATATATATATATATATATATATATATATATATATAATCCTTTTAAATAGATAAGGCAGATATTTAATGTCATATATTTTATGCAGTGTTATTTTAGTATAATTGATATACTAATATAGTTTTTATTAATATTTTGACATAGATTTTTTTCTGTTTTAACTTTCATTTTTCATTTTTCACTTTCTTTTAATTGTTTATTTCGTAAATTATTTCAGTGTTTTATTTTTATATATTTATGTTTTATTTGCTACAAACGGAATTACTGCAATAACCCTCTAATAACTCTATAATCTAGATTTCTCTGTCAGACTAGTGTTTCTGCAAAGTGTGGAATGGATTTTATTTTGGACTGAAGAGTAAAACTTTTTGTAGAAACTATACGCCACCTACTGGTCATTTCAATAACATATCTAATAGGCCCAGAAACACACATACATACCCACTTACTCACACCATAAACAACAACAATACATGAATATGCTCCTGCCTCATATGCTCTTTTGATACTTATCTTTGTTAATATATATTTTAAGACTTTAATGATTTTGACAAACACAATCAGGGAGAAAGAACCAATTTAAACCAATTGATTTATTTGCAATGTAACTTTCACATAGATATGTTCTTTAAAAACACTATTCAAATAAATGTGGAATCTAACAAGCACGTTTAGACATTTTCACAGATTTTACCAAAAGCAAACCCACACTGCCCTCCTCTGGCCACTAGTATAACTAAACATACTGAATGATCTGACCAACGAAATTATTAGATTTCAGAAATACAATAACAGATCATGGCCAAGTGAAAATGTATTAACATACTTTAAAACTGGGGCTGGAGCTCTGCAGAGTTTAGATTCAACCCTTATTAAACAACACCTGATCCAATGTGTTTGATCAGGGTTGGAAAAAAACACTGCAGGGCTCTTCTTCTTTAGAAAAAAAATCAATATCCATTATATACAGTGACAATTAAAATGTACAGGTAGAAGAAACACTTTTTTTTTTTTTGGTATGAGATTATTATCTTGAGCAATAATTGAACATCATGTGAGTTGTCATGAGGTGTGCACTACCAAGGCAAGTTTATTTTTATAGCACATTTCATACACAGTGGTAATTCAAAGTGCTTTACATAAAAGAAAGTAAAATAATCATGAAGAAAAATAATAAGCAATTTAAAAACTTTGAAAATGATTAAAAAAATATATTATTTAAAATTAATTTAAAAGTTAAAAAATAGAAAATGATTTGACATAAAATACAGTGAACATGTAAAATATACTGCATTCAGTATGGACATCGCACAGTGCTCATTCAATAAATGTACAGCTAAACAGATGAGTTTTGAGTCTAGATTTAAATGTGACTAGTGTTTTAGCACATCTGATCTCTTCTGAAAGCTGATTCCAACTGCGAGTGGCAAATTAACTAAAGAAAGACTCCTCTTGTTTTGTATGAAACCTTGGTATTTCTAACAGACTCGATCCTAATGATCTGAGTGGTCTGTTTATATTCAGTGAACATATCTGCAATGTATTTCGGTCCTAGGTCATTGAGTGATTTCTAAACGAGTAAAAGTACTTTAAAATCAATCCTAAATGTAACTGAAAGCCAGTGTAAGGACCTGAGGACTGGTGTGATATGCTCAGATGTTCTGGTTCTAGTCAGAATCCTTCCAGCAGTGTTATGGATGAGGTGCAGCTGTCTAATGGTCTTCTTGTGAAGGCCGGTGAGGAGACCCTTACAATAGCCCACCCTGCTGGTGATAAAGGCATGAACAAGTTTTTCCAAGTCTTGACTGGAAACAAAACATCTAATTCTCGCAATGTTTTTTTTTAGATGATAGTATGCTGCTATAAGTCAGGCTTTTGCAAACATTGCATGCAAACCAAATTTACCACAAACTCACCACATAAGCACTTGCACACATCAGCCTCTGTCCTACCTATTTCTGTCACACAACTACTAAACTGAATGGAAAAATTGTGGTTAAGATTATTATCTTTTTAACTGAGAATAAAATAAGACCATTTCTTGAGAAAAAACACAGACAGTGCAACTGAGTAAAACTCATTTGAAAAGAAAATCTGATGCTTTGAATACTTGATTAAAGTGTGATTTGATTTCATTTTGGTTTTAATGGTTCAACAAAATCAAATGTACTATTAGTAAATGGACAGATCAGTTACTAAAGTGGGCATCTGTCTGTTATCCACACCTACCTATTCACCATAGAGTGTGTTTTGGGGAAATTGGCTCATTGTACAATTTAGTGAGATAAATGCTGTAGTCATTCGGTTTCAGAGAAATATACAAACATCAAACTAAACATCACTTAACACAGGAAACCCACTTCTACATCTTGTTATTCAGGTCATCACTGTGTGCCCACAAAGACTGTTTTAAAGTAATTCTATTAGAGAGAGGGAAAGACTTGTACTGTACCAAATATCAGACTAATCAGACTTGTTTTAGTTTATAAAAAATCTAAAGTATCCAATTACATATAATTAACTTTCATGAAGTTGCATAATAATAAAAACCTGCAACTTTTCTAATATTTAAAAAGTTCTATAATCCATTTCAGTTCTATTTTAGGTCTATTCAGCTTCCGTTCTGACCTGAGCATAAGTACTGAAGTCAGAGCTCTGCACTCGCTTTGTCTTGCGTTGTTTTTGTCTCTTGGTGATCACGTCCAAGGATGCATAACACACCTCTTCATCCATGCACTAAAATGAAAATGAAAAAAAAAAATTATATATATATACAGACATTTGCAATCAAAACTATTCATGATAAAAATCAAATTGGCTCTAAACGTTCATGTTCAAAATTATTCAACCCTCAAAAGTCAAATTTTGTGCAGAATCTTTTATTCTTTAAAACTATCAATAAATGCAGCCACCTCTCTACTGCAGTCTTAGCTCAGTCCTCGCTGGATAACATTTTCAGATCACTGATAATCAGATCACTGATAAAGTTTTAACACTCTTTTCTTCAAATTCAACCAAATATTTTCAATGAGAGTTAAATATGGAGACTGGACAGGCCACTCAAGGACATCCAACGAATGATCCCTGAACCAGGCATAAGTAGATTTTGATGTATACTTTCTGGTGGCTGTCCTTCAAGAATGTCCACTGATAATCAGCATCCGTCTTTGCACCGAAGGCATCAAAATTCTTGCCAAAATGATCTGATACTTCAAAGAATCTATGATATCCTTCATTCAGTCATGATTTCCACTTCCTGCAACAGTAAAACACCTCCATAACATGACTGGTCCACTTCCAACTTTGATCATGGAGATGGTGTTCTTCTGTTTATAAGCTTTGCGTTTTTTGGTCCCAACATACGGCTGATCCATGGGTCCAAAAGTTCCAGTTTTTTCACATCGCTCCATAAAACATTCTTCCATAACTCCACAGTTCTATCCACATGAATTTCAACATGTTGAAGGTGGCCTTTTATGTTCTTTTTGGTCAAGGGTGGCATTCGGCAAGATGCCCCAACACGAAGGCCATTCTTGTCTAGTGCTCTTCTAATACCCTGCATTGGAAATGTTTTTCCTCCTTTCATCTTGCAGGTCTTTGGCTGTACATTGCAGGTTTGTCTTAGTTGCTATGACCACATTTATTATGATACTGTGCTTTTCTTCACCACCCTCAAATGTTTTCTGGTAAAACACATTTTAAGCTAAGTGATAAGACTACCAGCAGTGTCTTTAAGAACTTTTAATGTCTTGGAAATATTTTGGTGGCACTTTTTTTTACAGTCCTGTTCCTCAAGAACATACTATGTACTTAATATAGTAATTACAATAAAGTAATTACAATAACTATGTAATAACTAGGTACTAACCCTGCACCTACCCCTAAACCTAATCCTACCCCATGTAGTTACCTTGTATTACCAGAACTTTCTTAGATAAATACGCTGTAAGTAAACTATAAGTACATGTAAGTACACGCACTGTAAAATGAAGTGCAACCAATGTTTTTGTAGCCGTAGACTTTTTAGAGAGAACTGTTGAATTTTCATTTTTGCTACTCACGGCAGCATATGCATGGGTTCTATGTATGTATGCATGTGTAACAGCTCAAGCTAATTCAGAAAATATTTTTCCCCACCATACAAAAAAAAAGTTACTTAAAAACAGCAGTGTTGGGGGTTGAATAATTATGACATAGCTGTGTTATTTAAAAATCCTATAACTCAAAAATATGACATTTTATATTGACTATTGACATTATCGCTTTTAATATGCCAGTAAACTGTTATAGATGCAATTTTTATAAAATCCGGAATCGTCAGAAAAGCTTGCATTTGTAAATTACTGCAGTCTCTGAAGAATTGAATAATTAAAGAGAGAGAGAGAGTCTGTGATATTCATATTTTACATACCTCAGCTGTATTTCTACCTTTTAACTCGTCTTTTTGATCTGTCACAGCATCTACAATGGATTGTTAAATTAGAACAATTACATACATGGTTTAAAGTTTATGCAATTTTGAAAATTTTGTGTGCATGCTTTGCTCATCCAAATTATGCTAATTGCCAAAGGCTGATGAAAACACAATGTTTTGTGAATTAGTGAATAATTACCTGTAGTTTTCTTACAACAGAGGCAGAACAAACAGATGGAGAAGAGGAGAAAACACACCGGACACACACTGAACAGCATCGTCCAGCAGAGCACACAGTCAGGAGGTGTAGAGGGTTCAGAACAGGAAGTCACTTGTTCTAGATAAACACGAATGTATCAATGAATGTTAATAAACATATTTTTGTTCTATTCATCTTGATTTTTCACAGAGGAAGTTAAAGTTCTTCAGAATTACACAATGTAATCATGACTTACAGAATTGTTTTCTTACCTTCCAGAGAGAGACGAGTTGTTCGGTTTCCATAATAATACACTTCTGATGAGGAGATGATGCCTTTGTCATCTTTGTTTACCTTTCTCTGTAGTTCTGCACAGTAGTACAGTCCCAGATCAGAGTCACTGATGTTGGAAATATGTAGATCAAAAGAATTACTGTAGCGGTTGTAGATAGAGGTGAAGCGCTTAAGTATTTGCAGTCCCCATTTCGTAAAATCTATTATGAGAGAGGGTTGATTTTCATGAGAGCAGTTTCTTATCCATACAATGAGGGAACCAGAAGTTAGAGAGCGATCACAGTAGAGAGTGATGTTGTCTCCTGGTCTGACTTTCATCTCCACTTCTTCTCCATAGATTCTTGTCTGATGGAAAAGTAAAACTGTAAAAGAACAAAACAACTTTATAAAACGCTTCCAATTGTACTATTATATAAAAATATGCACAGTAATGACATTTCATTTTAAAAAAACAGCTGAAGAAGTATAATTTTTCTTACACATAAGCACAATGAGAACAGCTCTTAATCTCTCCATCTTAGTGAGTGATTGTGAATAACTGACACTGGTGAGGGTCTTAATGTAGACGTCAGATCTCATCTGATTGGTTCATGTCAGCGGAAAGTTTTACCTAAAGCGGCTTGCATCACGAGGGGCTGGCAGTAAACTGAGTTGTTGTTTGAACGTACAAAGGGTGAGAGCAGTTTAACCAGTCACTAGATACCTTATAGAATTTTATTTTCCTATTTGGCTTTGTGATCAGCCACCTGATTTGTTCAAAGTGGAAATGTATAAGATTTGTTTATCTCATAGGTATTTTTAGCAATATCTTTGATTCAGACTTGCAGATAAGCATCAACAAAATGCAGATATAAATAAGGTGCTTTACATTTCACATTCAATCAGTCAGTCAGTTCATGCCTTTCATGTGTGTCTAGTCTTTTGAATTAAAGTTCACCTGCAAAATGCATTATTTGTTTTATTGAAATAGGTTCAGTTCAACATCTAAACATGTAAAAACAGGAAACCCACAAGCCTTTTATTCAGACCACTTACAAACACTTCACATTTGCAACACCCCACAAGAAGTTCTCTTTACTTCTCTTAGTTGATCATTGGTCAGCAGGAACAAATGTTTCCATTACCTTATTGTGGTTTTGTGTGTTGCACAAGAGGAGCTTGCTTAAAGCACTGTATCTAAGTTTCTTCAGCAATTCTTTGGGGAGGTTGAGGTGCAATATAGCACCACTGCTGTACATAAAGAAGCAATTAAACCAGACATTAAGTTTTTTAACTGTGTTTGCACTTGGTTAGGATTAATGCAGAACACAAATTCCAAGTGTGGGTTACCATACTTGCCCACACCTCACTTCACTATACTTCACATTTTGTAATTGCAGTAAATTAAACTTAATTTACTAATTGTACATCAGTATGGTACATATATATACATACATACACAGACTCACACAGACACACAACAGACAGAAAACACAATATTTTTTATTTAATCAAAAAAAAATATATCTGTATCTCAGTTACACATATAAAAGTAAAATAAAAGTAATGTTAAGTTAAGTTAAGTTTTATATCATTTATAGTAACTTATGTATTTTATATTAATTTATAGTGATATTAATATGCTGTGCGCATTTAAACGGAACAACATTTTTCCCTCAGATGATATTTTCTCAGACTTGCGGTGCAGACATGAAGGTTTTAACAAAGAGAGCACTGAAAGTAAGTTTTTTTATGTCATTTACATATGTATTTTATGACATTATTTTATAACAATATTTTTGTGCTGTGCAATCCAAAATTTTTCTCAAAGACATAACTTTCTTTGACTCGTGATACTGAAAGACTGAGAAGTTGTTTACTTTTGGAAAACCCCAAAAGTAAAAAATGTGTATATTAGTATAAACTGCATATCCTATGTGACAGTAGACACATATTGTATAGTCACCGAATCAATCAATTCATTCAATAATGCTGATTCATTAAGGAACAAATTCCACTACTGTGCTCAGAGTTGCAGATCTGCTTTGAAATTAGCTGGAACTAATTTGGAGGAGCAAAAGTAGACTAAATATAACTGGCCATACTAAAATATACAGTAAGTGACTTACCTTGTTTACTGAACTGTTGTATAAAGCAAAACAGCTGTATTCAACAAACACAAGTATAACTACATGACTGATATATTTTATTAATATTATTATTATCCTTTTAAATAGATAAGGCATGCCATATATTTTATGCAGTGTTATTTTAGTATACTTGATATACTAATATAATTTTTGTTAATATTTTTAAATAGATTTTTTTCTGATTTAACTTGAATAGTATACATTTGTTTTTCTGTGAACATTTATTTTAGTTTTAAGTATTTTTTATTTTTGTGTTTTGTAGTTTTAGTCTAAGTTTTAGTTAACGATAATAACCCAGATATTATTTAGCAAATTCTTGAAAATCTATTGCATTAGATATTGTGGAGATGAGATAATTTAGTTATAGAATAATAATTACATAAATGGGTTATGTCTAAATGTCTCAATATCACCCACACCTTAATTCAGCTTCAAACAGAATTACTGCAATAACCCTCTAATAACTCTATAATCTAGATTTCTCTGTCAGACTAGTGTTTCTGCAAAGTGTGGAATGGATTTTATGTTGGACTGAAGAGTAAAACACTTTTTGTAGAATTATACCCCACCTACTGGCCATTTCAATAACATATCTAATAGACCCAGAAACACACATACTGTACATACCCACTTACACCATAAACAACAACAATAAATGAATATGCTCCTGCCTCATATGCTCTTTTATACTTATCTTTGTTAATATATCTTTTAAGACTTTAATGAATTGACAAACACAATTAGGAAGAGAGAACCAATTTAAAACAATTTATTTAATTGTTATGTAACTTTCACATACATGTGTGCTTTAAAAATATTATTCAAAAAAATTTGTGGAATGTAACAAACATTTGGATATGTTTTAGACATTTTCACAGATTTTACAAAAAGCAAACCCACACTGCCCTCCTCTGGCCACTAGTAAAACTAAACACACTGAATGATCTAACCAACAAAATGAGTAGATTTCAGAAATATGATAACAGATCATGGCCAAGTGAAAATGCATTATCATACTTTAAAACAGGGGCTGGAGCTCTGCAGTGATTAGATTTAACCCTAATTAAACACACCTAACCAAGGCTTATTTGAAAACTGCATGATATGCGTGTTGGAGCAGGGTTTGAACAAAACTCTGCAAAACTCCATCCCTCCACTAAACTAAGTGGAATTTGTGGTTAAGATTTATATCTTTTTAACTGAGGATTAAACAAGACCATTTCTTGAGAATAATACAGACTACAATGGAGTAAAACTCCTTTGAAGAGAAAATCTGATGCTTTGAATACTTGATTTTTAGTGTGATTTGATTTCAATTTGATTTTAACTGTACTTGTAACTTGTAATCAAATGTACAGTTAGTAAACAGGCAGATTAAACATGCACAAGTCTGAAGAAGAAAAAAACAACAACTAGTAACTAAAGTGGGCATCTGTCTTTTTTCATTATAGTATTAAGATACTTTTAAGACTGCCTGCTCACTAGTCACAAGCTGTTTTCCAAACACAGTAACATACTGAACATGTGAACATAATGAACATGTGCTTTAAATTAGGCAATATTTCACAAGGTGCTAATACAGATGTGGCTTTCTCAATAATCCCTCAACAAACAGGAAGCACAACCACATATAGGCCTTCTTCATGTATCAGAAATTAGGCAGATGTCTGTTGTTCAGGGTCTTCAGCACTGGGAGCTGTCCACTTAAAAAAAAAAAGTAGTAGTAGTTTTTGCAGTAGTTCATATTAATGGGATAAATTTCATGTTTTAAAATCCAGATATAGCTTCAAGCCGAGATGATGGGCACAAACCCCAGCGCCACCCCAGTGGCATCAGGAAAACAGACCACAAATCTGATTTCTGCCCCACATTTTGGATTGTTAAACTGTTTGCTCATTAAACTTCTGCAAATGGATTCTTACACAGCCTCTGCCTCATGCCCATGGGCTCACAAATGGGCCCAGATGCATTTTCTAATTAAGCGATGTGGCGCTGGACTGGAAAATTTGCATTGAGCCGGGTGTATGAAAGGGCCCAAAGACTGTATTCCATATATGGAAACATCATTTATTTTAGAAGTAAAACACTATTACTAATGTAAAATCTTTTTATTTGTCAATTCGTATATGTGTGTGTGTGTGTGTGTGTGTGTGTGTGTGTGTGTGTGTGTGTGTGTGTGTGTGTGTGTGTGTGTGTGTGTGTGTGTGTAATGAAATATCCGGCAAATGTAACCTCAGGAGGACAAATACACAGCAAAGTTTGATTTATTATTGTCAGATACGAGCTGCATATGTTTTTTTGCTATGTCTGTAAGGTCTTTCTTGATTTTGTGGAGAGACAGCCATACATACATCTGAAAATGTTCTGCATATGTCTGTTATTCAGTCCGTTCAGCACTTGGAGCTGTCCAATGTGCTGAATTTCTATACTGGTTCTCCACATCTTGAATGTGAAAACTCTTTTTAAAATAAATTCATGGTGTTCCATAATTGCAAGATCAGTGTGTGATGTGAAAAGAAAATGTAATTTTTTTATTAATTGAAGAATGTTTCATATGCATTTCCTTATCCGTCTTAAACAAGTTTTCCAGTAAATGGGAAACTCCATTAGATGTTTTTGTCACGGAAGCTGCATGTACAAAAATTTTATTGAAAAAGATGGTAATTACATTACATTTATAAAATTTTAAAATAATTTAGATTTTTCAACACTGTAAAAATTTTCAACCTGTTTTAACTGAAACCCCAAGTTTAATAAGCAACTTTGCCTAAATACATTTTAAAAACATGATATAAACAAAAACTTTGAGATCAAAACAGCATGGCATATTTTAAATTATTTAAAAGGCAGTAAGTCACTTGTCACAAAGCTTAGCATAAGTATAGCATACATTTAAGGAAGCTAAGTTAGAATTTATTTATTTTATTTTATTTATTTATTTTGCCCAAAGGTGGCGCTGTAAAAGTGGCACTTGATAGCAAAAAAAAAAAAAAAACATTACAACTAAAATTCTTACATTCTAATACATTTTTTTTTTGGCTAAAACAGTTATGTTTTCAGAAAGTGATAAAAAAACAGAAGTTTAAGTGTCATACCTAAGCATTTGAAGTAATAAACATACTAGAACTGCAGGCTGTTCTGTGTCTATGCTTACAGTTTTTCTAAGTTGCTTTATTACATTTCTCGAATCGTCCTTGACATTTGCAAAACAGTAAGTGCATTTCTCAAAACAGATTGTAAAAATAACAAAACATCATGGATTACCTGCAAAAGCCAGTCTCTTGCTCAAAATCCTTAGTTCATCTTTCAAAAATAAATATCTGTGTCAATGAACATGTCAGTCCCATCAGAATGACAAGTCTTGTGTCATAGTTTACGGATAAGACAGTCAAATCGCTTAAAGGAACACTCCACCGTTTTTTGAAATAGGGCTTATTCACATTATTTCCTACATTTAGATAGGTGGGCAAATGCATTTTTGTGTCAGTGCATGCATTGTTTTAGTTTGACTGGGTCGGCGTTAGCTTAGCTTAGCACAATGAATGGAATCCTTTGTTGCCAGCTAGCATGGCCTGAGTAAAAGTGATCAAAAAAATTTAAAAAAACCCACCTAATTACTTCTTGTGGCCTGCGTATTCACAACGAGTACAAATAGCGATCCAGATTAACACTAGGCGATTTCCTAGGCAGATATTGACTTGGGACTATATTATGGGGAAGCACAGGCGAAGCACTGCTACTTCGGTGCAGAGATATCACGCAACACATGAAATCCCACGACTTCCGTCAACATAGCGGCGTGAATAGTAGCTGCCTGGCTATTTTCCTTACAGTACACGAATGGCGATGAACATCGCTGATTTTGAGAGAGACGAAGAGGGTGACTTCTCAGACAGTCAAGAACCAGAACCATACCTATTTGAACCAGAGTTTACAGAAGACGAGCTGCGTGCTTTGGAAATAGAACGACAGGAGGAGGTTGCGATCGCTCGTGATGAGAGCAAACATGAACTGGTGGTGTGAATGTGGGCAGGGGCGTAGCCATCATTTCAAAAGTGAGGGGGACAGAATGTCAAGCATTATACCAGTTTTTTTTTTTTTTTTAGATCTTTGTAGACAGGTTATTGCTTAATTGGCTTAATATGCTATTCATGTGTAAAGCAATAAAACAGAAAGAAAAAAAGGAATACAGATGTTCTGTAATCTATATTGCACATGGTATTGTATATTTTACTATATTGTTTACATATTTTAAATAGTTTTTTGTGTATGTTGTTTTGTATGTGAATGGCACACAGTAATGGATACTTTCACATTCACACTCTACTTTATTCTAGTCCACATTTCAGGAAGGAAATAAAAAAAATCACTCAAACCACACATTTGCAGATACTGTATGTATTGAACTCAAATGACAAACATGTCACAGTAAGGAGACCTTAAATTAGTGAAACAATAAGATGCAATAAACAGTTAGTGTTCATTCACATTTATGCTTTTCCTTTTAGGCTTGTTTTTTTCAAAAGCAGCAGATTATTCATACAGAGTTAACGTGTATATATATCTCAGCATTTTAAGCTACTTGAAACTGCCAAAAGTGTTTCTGCGACGTTGATTTCCATCTATGAATTGCTGAGCAATCATCTCCCTATCTATACTGTCCAGTTTGTCACTGTGGATGTGACACACAGCAACATTGTTAAGACGAGACTGTGTCATTGTGCTTCGGAGCCAGGTTTTTAATCTTCGCAGACAGCTGAAGCTTCTTTCAGCCTCTGCTGAAGAAACAGGGCAAACAAGGAGCAACCTCACAAGTGTTTCCACTTGGTCAAAGAGTTGGCGGACTTCTGGCAACATATTCCGAAGAGTGTTTGCAGCCTCAGTAGTTGACTGATAATCGTACTTGGACCTGAACAAAATTCTGAACTTACTCCAGTCATTTGTTTTCCCTCACCTCTGAGGCCTTCTTGAAACTTTCTGATTCATTCCCTCTCAACTCTAAAGTAACTTCTGGCTCTGTCTATTGACAATAAAGAAGTGTTTGAAATATGCAGAGACATGGAATTGTGACATACATAAGAAATTATGTACACTGCTGAACAATAACCAATAATTTGAATCCTAAATTATGTTTCCTATATTTTCCTAATGGTAATTTTATGATTGGTCTATATATGGTACTTCAAACACCTGTTGTAGATTTTATACAATAAAAAAATGCAATAGCAGGTGTTTTTAAAAGCCAGTCTATCACTTTTCACCTGTGAAGTTTCTTTTTGTTGTGTGTCATCCTCTTTCTGACCTGACAACCCTAGGCTCCCTGTTTCTTGATCAATCTTGACAACAGAGAAGAAAAAAAAATAAAAATTAAATTAGCGCAATAATATTAATGAACCCTATAAATTAAGACCTAAATCAGAACATTAATGCATACAATTGCATACTGCATTTATATTGAATGGTAACACTTTACAATAAGGTTTCATTAGTTAATCTATTAGTCTGTCTGTCTGTCTGTCTATCTATCTATCTATCTATCTATCTATCTATCTATCTATCTATCTATCTATCTATCTATCTATCTATCTATCTATCTATCTATCTATCTGTCTATCTATATATCTATCTATCTATCTGTTTCACTTAACCAAAACTGTCTTTCATATTGAAAACATGCAAACTTAATGCTTTTAAAACTTCTTCAGACTTTCTGGTTAGGCTTTTTAAAGAAAACTTAAAGTTTGTCTACAAACTTTTTTAATCTAATTGTAAAGTGTTACCTTATTATATGGTAAACATCTTGTACACATGTTACAACGCTGCATGATTCAAGCAAATAAATTAGATAATGGCTGTTAGCCTAATGCATGAAAATCCAAATTCAGCATTAACAACCACAATCTTTATTATAATTTGAAGGGCTTTGATAACATATCTGTGAAAATAAAAGACATTACGAATAAAAAAGATCAAAATAAGCTGCACGTTTGTGCAGTAACGTTAGTGAAAATCTTCAATTTATTTAAGGTTCTTCAATCTTCAATTATTCATAAAGAAAATTAGGCGAAGTTATTCATCAATGACAATGAGCAACCCAATTCGGATACCACATGACAACTTACGGTGCTTGACTTTTTCGCGAAAAAAGAGTGAATAGTTTTTTGCCGTTTTGAATTCATTTCGACCTTCGACGATGGATTCAGTGCGGGTGCGAGCATGGGCGTGTGGTGATGCACGAGCGCGAGTGACTGATTACCATGGCAACGTGAACGTGTAGATAGATAGACGATCTTTTCTCTTTGAATTTTAAATCTGTATGTATAACTACACATTGTCTTGCGAAAACCTCACCATGTCGTGAACACTTCCCCTATGAAAAAGTGCGGGGGACAAATTTACATTTTCTAAAAAGTGGGAGGGACACGTCCCCCGCGTAATCTACGCCTATGCGTTTGGGGGAATATGCCAATCTATGCCGACGGAAATAGAGTGTTTATGCTGTAGAGAGTGGGACATGTTTTTGCCGTTGATGACCCGGCTCAACACGTCAGATCAAGATGAGCGTGCCCGAAGATGTGTCACATCTACAGCGGATTTCACGGCGCTGATCCATTCTGCAGTACTCGATTTTTTTTCCGGTGTGACAAAGTGAACTGGAAAAAACGCCCCACGCCGAATGGACCAAATGGACAGCTGTCCACAGAGTAAGTGATTATTTTAATCATGACGCATGTATAGATCGACCCATATTGTAGCTGTATTCACATAGAGTTGATGTTTTCACAGGCAATATAGGTTATATAGGAAGAGAAATAAAAGACAACTTACATGTGCACTTTGTTCTTCCTGTGTTTTCAAAGTAGTCCTCTGGTGCAAAATGTTCTTCGCAAACACGATACTGCTTTATTTTGTTGAGAGGCGTTGAACTACAGATCTCCAGAGCTGCTAGCCATTTATTTCTCAGTTCCACATTAGATGGAACTCTGTGAAACATTACATTCGTGTATGTCCTTTGCTTGTTCTCACAACCTTTTGCTATGCAGGTAATAACCATGTTTGCTGTAACTTCTCAAAATAAATCATCCAAAAGCGAAGACACTCGGTGCAGGTCACGCCGATATGTTCTTCTTCTTTTGTTTTTTGTTTTTTTGACGCGTTGCACGCCGCTATGTTGACGGAATTCGTGGGATTTCATGTGTTGCGTGATATCTCTGCACCGAAGTAGCAGTGCTTCGCCTGTGCTTCCCCATAATATAGTCCCAAGTCAATATCTGCCTAGGAAATCGCCTAGTGTTAATCTGGATCGCTATTTGTACTCGTTGTGAATACGCAGGCCACAAGAAGTAATTAGGTGTTTTTTTTTTTTTTTTTTTGATCACTTTTACTCAGGCCATGCTAGCTGGCAACAAAGGATTCCATTCATTGTGCTAAGCTAAGCTAACGCCAGTCAAACTAAAACAATGCATGCACTGACACAAAAATGCATTTGCCCACCTATCTAAATGTAGGAAGTAATGTGAATAAGCCCTATTTCAAAAAACGGTGGAGTGTTCCTTTAATCATGTTGTCAATATAACAGTGTATTCTGGAGCGATGTTCTGGTGTAAACTACTGTATTGAACACTATGCCATATGCTTATGTATGCCATATATCCATTTCAAAAGTATGTGGGATATTGGCTGAAAGAGACTGGATAGATTTCCCAGCTACAATTTTACTAGTGGTCTGACCAAATACAGTTTTTCTCAGTCCCTTTGGTGCATTTCTCAAATCAGAAATGAAATTATCAAAACTACTTGTACAACCTCCACATCATCTAGTGATTTATACACATCATAAAACCACTTTATCATTCTTTTGAACAAGTTTAAATTGCTTTAGTACATTCATGCAATTGATTATGCACTTTTATCTGTGGTTTCCTACATTATCAGTTGCTAATGTCATGTTGCTCAAAATGTATTATATAGTTTTCTGTGCAATAGTCTTACTCCTCAAAACATCCAGTCTTTAGTTCATCGTATAGGTCATTAAATGCAAAATGGTTCATCTAGTTGTCATAAACTGCCAAGCACTTCTTTTCTTTTTTTTTACACATTATTATTAGACTTATTGTAAATCTGCCATGAATTGTGCAATTGAATCTTGAGTAATAAAGAGTATGTAGATCAAACAATGATAGACCATTTCTCTGAAATGGCTCAAAGGTTAATCTCATGAATCTTCAGTTGGAAAACTTATACTCTATAGACAGAGGACAACACAAGAGTTACAAATTCTGAAAATTCTTACTTTCATCTTTGTGCCCATATTTTTCCTTTTCTATATCACAATGACATTGTAAAGGTTTTTTTTGTAATTTTTTTTTTTTGGTCAGACCACTAGTAAAAGTGTAACTGAGAATTATATCCAGTCTCTTTCAATCAATATCCCACATACAGTAATGTGTAAATTTGTACTTTTGATGGATATAAATGGATATATGGCATACATACTGTAAGCATATGGCATACTGTTCAATACAGCAACTGTCATCCAAAATGTTGCCATAGTTTACATCAGAACATCCCTCCAGAGTACACTGTTATATTGACAACATGACTAAGCAATTTGACTGTCTTATCCGTAAACTATGACACAAGGACTTGTCATTCGATGGCACTGACATGTTCATTGACACAGATATTTATTTTTGAAAGACGAGCTAAGGATTTTGAGCAGGAGACTGGCTTTTGCAGGTAATCCATGGTGTTTTGCTATTTGTACGAGTTGTTTTGAGAAATGCACTTACTGTCTTGCAAATGTCAAGGATGATTTGAGAAATGTACCAAAGCGACTGAGAAAAACTGTAACACTTTGCAGTTAACTTTTTCCAACATGCTTCTTTCTGTTTTTGTTTGTTTTCACACTTACATTCATCCGTATGTCCAGCATGCAGCCACACCAGGTTAAACACAAACACTTTCATGATGTTCGCTGTTGCATGCTCAAGTGGAAACATTTGTGGTTTGTACTCTCGCCTTCATTTTCACGAACAGTACAACACGAGTCAGCAGTATCAGCACCACAAAGAAAAAAAAGGCTATTTACCACTGATATATAACTACTCCTGTTACAAGTTATATTAAATACAATTATTCTACTATAATATATATATATTAGTGGTGGGCATAGATTCATTTGTTTAATCTAGATTAATCTCACTGTGATCTTGAAATTAATCTAGATTAATCTCACTGTGATCTTGAAATTAATCTAGATTAATCTAGATTAAAATGGCTCATTCGAATTCTGCCGAAGGCATTCAGAATATTTGTGTTACCCAATAAAAATGACAAACAGTAAGTCTTTGAGAAGGGGTTTATCAAGCTAGGTGGTGCATTAGAAAAGGGGCTCATCTTCTGTTTCTAAAATGCATCACAAACTGCTTGAGAAAGCTGTAAACTAATTCCATATTGCATAAGGTGCAAACAACCTTACGCCTGTTTCACACATACTCCGTCTGCAGTGCTTATGCGTTGCATATTTTTTTACGCACCCATGTAAACGGATTCCAGTTGCGTTGCTGGAGCAATTCAGTCAAGAGCAGTGAGTGATTTTCATTTTCATTTTCTTGGATTAACATTACAGCAGCCACTAGCTAAATTAGGCTCGGTCACTTTAAGAGAAGATAAACGCATCCAATATAATATACATCCCATTTTATTCCTCAACTGTTTACTTTCACTTAAGATATAACGGACAGTTTTTTCGAGCATAATTTCCAAGGTGGATATTTTTACATATTTTGTATGTATTTGTCAGCACAAGAGCAAAATTCGATGTTCAAGTGTTTTGAGACGCCTTTCTCTTTCTCTGCAGTACTGACTTGGGCTCTTTCACATCTTTTTGTTTGTTCAAACTGCGATTTGTATTTGTTCGTTCAGGTGCAGGAGGGACTTCAAGGAGAACTTCGCAGAAGACAGCTCAGTTCAATGTCGCTGTTCGTGATATGCGGCTCTCGATCTCTCTGGTGCGCACCGAACACAGCGCGCGAGTATCCAGCTACTCTGTTCAGCTTTTCCGCGTCTTGTGTTTGGATGCTTTAATGTTTAAATCGACAAGCGGTAAGGCTTAAAAACATGTGAAAAAGATAAGCTTTCGTGACGATGTTATCGGTTGTATAAAATATCAAGGTGAAAGTCATCATAGCTTGCTTAGTATAGACCCAGCTCCCAACCCAATTTTGAGAATAGATTATTTTTTTTATCGCCCGATAAGAGTCTCACGTTAACGCAGCACGTTAAGGCCGATAACGGCCCACCATTAATATATATATATATATATATATATATATATATATATATATATATATATATATATATATATATATATATATATATATATATTAAATACATTCTGTTTGTTATATCACAATGTAAAATTAATATTTGTCATGTCCAGTAGAGCATGTAGATAGATAGATAGATAGATAGATAGATAGATAGATAGATAGATAGATAGATAGATAGATAGATAGATCATAGAACCATTTTGCATTTATTGACTTATACAATGATCTAATGCCTAGATGTTTTGGGGGGTAAGACTTTTGCACAGAAATCTATACAATACATTTTGAGCAACATGACAGTGTAGGAAACCCAGATAAAAGTGCATAATCAATTGCATGAATGTACTAAAGCAATTTAAACTTGTTCAAAAGAATGATAAAGTGGTTTTATGATGTGTATAAATGACTAGATGATGTGGAGGTTGTACAAATAGTTTTGAGAATTTCATTTCTTATTTGAGAAATGCACCAAAGTGACTGAGAAAAACTGTAACACCTTGCAGTTAACCTTTTTCAACATGCTTCTTTCTGTTTTTGTTTGTTTTCACACTTACATTAATTCGTATGTCCAGCATGCAGCCACACCAGGTTAAACACAAATACTTTCATGATATTCACTGTTGCATGCTCAGGTGGAAACATTTGTGGTTTGTACTCTCGCCTTCATTTTCACGAACAGTACAACACGAGTCAGCAGTATCAGCACCACAAAGAAAAAAAAGGCTATTTACCACTGATATATAACTACTCCTGTTACAAGTTATATTAAATGCATTTATTCTACTATAATAAATATATATATATATTGTCACAGTATATACTTTGTCACAGTAGAGAGTGATGCTGTCTTCTGCTTTAACTCTCATGTCCACTTCTGCCCCAAAGACTCTCTGCTGTTCACAGAACAAAACACCTCCAAAAGAAAATACAAGTTCAAATACATGAAAGAGGACTGTCAATCAAATCAATACAATGGCATGAAACATAACATATCAAACAAAAATATGGACGTACACACAAGTATGATGACTGTTACTTTTTATCGCTCCATCTCAGTGACCGAAAAGGATGAGGACATTGTGTGAATGGCCTGGTTCATAGTGGTGGGAGGTATTTATGCTAAGGGGCTTTGAAATCTCTTGTTGGGGTTGAGATTTGAGGATTTTCTCATTCTGGTCATTTGCCCCACTTATTTTTTCCTTTTGAAACACACTTTGACTGAATTTAGAATAGTGAACCCAATATAAATTCATGTTATTTTTCAGTATGGTAAAGTGATCATTTTTACAAATACAGCTGTGTGCGACTTTAAAAGAGGCTCACTAGCCATATAGTCAAACACATGGTAAAATTATAATGACATATAATTGTTTGTTTTTAAAATATGTGACAATAGAGATGACCTGAAGTGCTCAGCGCCATAATGGGTTTCCTGTTTTGAATCTTTTTAACTACATGGCTATTGTTTTCATCAGCAACTAAAACCATGATAATTTCCTGTATATGTGAGGGTGTTGTAAAAGAATGCACTTACTTAAAGACGTTTGTTGACCTGGGTTCCGAAAAGTTGTTGGAAATCTATTTTTGTTTCTGGCTGTGACCACAAAGCTTTCCATTCACTAGTGCACTTAAACACAAGCTTGTGGTTTCCTTTTTTAGCTAAATTGTGTTTCAGCTCAGCTCAGGGCGCTGGCTAAAAACATCTAACCACTGGCCAGAGCCTTCTCATATTACCTAGAGCTCTGCTCATACTACTGCTGTTAAGAGTGAGCTGTGTCTGGGCTCTGTGATTTGTAATGCAGGATTTGGAAGAGGTTATTTCACAAAAACTCCCTTCCCCACTAATTCTGCACAACCCTGAGGGTGTGTTCACACTTGACATGTTTGGTTTGATTAAAACTAACTCTGATGCGATTGCCCTGTTACTGCAGTTCATTTGAGTATGTGTGTACGCTGCCATGCGACCCCTGTATCACACCAAACAAGTGGCCTCGGTCCACTTTTAAATTGGTGTGGTCCAAATTAAATATGAACACAACACGTACCAAATACTTCTTAACAAACCAAAAACAGGAAGTAGTGACAAAATGAGACTTTTTGCGATTTGATTTGACAATGGCAATGGGCGGTGTATCTCAAACAAAATGGTGAAAAAAAATTGTGAAAATAAAATCACGTACAGTACACGCAACAATGAGTGTGCTTAGTCTAGTAGACGGCATTAGGTGTATTCAACTTAAAGCAGCACTAAGAAGACTGATCGTGAATGGGTACTTTAATGTCATATACAGATCAGTATGCTCATCACTGTATGTCAAGTCAAACACACCTTTTGTTTGGGGTGTTCAGTGAGTTCTGTTATGATGTATACGTCATTCAACCAGGCCGCAGAACCTGATTTTACCAAGTGAGACATGTTCCTGGGACAACATCTTTGTTGTCCCTGGAACAACATTGTGATTAACCAATCAGATTTGAAGAACCAGTTTATAGATTTTGTGAAGTTTACGCTTAAAATCACTGTTTGGTGCTTGTACATCAGTGTCATTCATCTATCATTTCCTCTGATTTTAGGGATTACTCATGGTTAAGGTTAGGTTTAGGTGTAGGGATATGTTCAAGAATATATTTTTAGAGTAAAATGTTGTTCCAGGGTCAACAAAATATGTTGACCTAGGAACACATCTTACTCAGCAAAATCAGGACGTGCCAACCAGACCAATCAGGTAGTGAACATATCACTACGCTTTTAGGTTCCATTTAGGTTCGTTGTCAAAAATTCCAGTGTGAATCCTTAACGGACCAGTACCTAATTTATCATTTGGGGACAGAAGAAGTCAGGGCTGGTGGCATGTCATGAGGTATCTGAAGTGAATGGAGCCTCGGAGCTGAGTGGGGGCCATGTCAACAAGATTCACCCCCAACATACCCAGCCCCTCTAAATTTGGAACATTATCACACCACACAATTTTGGGTGCAATGCAAAGTTTGTCCTGTTGATGGCAGCAATGTAAGACACATCACCAGCTGCCAAATTCAAATCTCCATTCGTTTTCACAGCACTGCACATTAAAACCAGTCACACACGATTGTGTTGAGCCTATGAATGCAATGGCCAATCAGAGGCGTTCAGATGAGTCATCACTGAAACACCAGAGTTTCTTGTTCAGTGCGGTACTCACTGACTGTATTATGCTCTCTAGCGAATTCTCTCTCATCATAAACAACAAAGTGCAGATGTGCATATGAATTTAAGTAAGATATTAATTTCACAATGTAAACAGCTGCATTGGTTTCAATGGGAGTTTTTGAGAGTACTTGAACTCTGGCTAGACTGAAGTCAGTGATAATATAAATGTTCTTTCCTCTCCTTTTGTCCCATGAAAGTGATATAATTAGTAACTTTTATTGTTTTAATTAAATTCACATTAAATACAAAGTCAGTCATATTCAAAATATTTAATGTGATGACACCCGTATCTGGTAGCTACTTAAGTAAAAAGATGGGGTTTTATGTATAGTTAATAGATTACACTATTAGGCTACCATCGCCCATTATTGATGAACTAACATAAGCTATAAAGGTCCAAAATGCATTTACTTACACATATTTTAGAATCAAGATATTTCATGATTATACAGGTACATCTAAAAAAAATTTAGAATATCATGGAAAAGTTCTTTATGTTTTGTAATTTAATTCAAAAAAGCAAAATAAAAATTATTTATTTTTTCAACAAAAAAAAAACATTAAAAATGCAATATTTTAATATTCAATTTTGAGCTTGATTAGTTTGATTAATCTTGAGTATAAATACTGGGTACCTCCTGTGCTAGTTTAGAACATACAACCACAGTCTACTGACTTGACAGTTGTCCAGAAGACAATCATCGACACACTCCACAAGGAGGGTAAGCCACAGAAGGTCATTGCTGAAAGGGCTGGCTGGTCACAGAGTGCTGTATCGAAATATATTCATAGAAAGTTGACTGGAAGGAAAAAGTGTTTTAGGAAAAGGTGTACAAGCAACAGGGATGACTACAGCCTTGGGAAGATTGTCAGGAAAAGCTGATTCAAGAACTTGGGAAAGCAGGGACTTTTGCACCTGCCCATACTGCCAAAACCACTTCCAAGTGGTTTGCTGACCATGATATTACTGAGCTTGATTGACCTTACCTGAACCTCACAGAGAATATATGGGATATTGTGAAGAGGAAAATCTGACAAACAATACAGAGGAGCTGAAGGCAGGTATCAAAGCAACCTGGGCTTCATTAACGCCTCAGCAGTACCACTGGATGATCATCTCCATGCCATGCCGCACTGAAGCAATATTTGGTGCAAAAGGAGCCCCAACGAAGTATTAAGTGCATAATTAAACCTGCTTTGGAGATCTTGAACATTTCTGTTTTGTAAATATTTTTTAATTGATCTCATAATTTTTTGAAATACAAAATTTGTAATTTTCCTAAGATTTAAGTCGCAACCATCAGAATTAAAATGTATTTTGGTTTGTGTGCAATTAATCTTTAATATAAGAAAGTTTACTTTTCCATGATATTCAAATTTTTTTTAGATGTACCTGTTAACACGCTTGCGAATATTGCAAATAAAAAAATACAAATAAAACATAAGCCTTTATCAGTTATAAAGTTCTAATGTAGCTGGCGTGTGTCACATGACAAGCATGACAACACGCCCCTTCACTCATGCCCCCACAAAAAAATGAGTGCATGACTCCCTTGACACTACAATACAACGTTATTCATCAGATAAATTAAACATGATGAAACATTCGAGTTAAAAAAATGTATAGCTTACTTAGAGATTGCAGTGGTACATGACATTGTGCAAAATGACTGATTGTATAATACTGAAAATAGGTTAACATGAATTTTAAAAGTGTGTCCTCTAAAAGTGCAAGTGGCCCCTGCCTCCCCCTCCCCCTTGTGGTCTGTAGCCATCACTGGAGAGACCCATCCTTTCTGAATGCTCCCCTACCATCACAATTCCACAGCGCAACGAGGACACCAGATCCCCTGTGTATAGTTGGACACCTTATTCCCCGTTTTTGGATATATACAGGTGCTGGTCATATAATTAGAATATCATCAAAAAGTTGATTTATTTCACTAATTCCTTTCAAAATGTGAAACTAGTATATTATATTCATTCATTACACTCTGATATATTTCAAATGTTTATTTCTTTTAATTTTGATGATTATAACAACTAAGGAAAATCCCAAATTCAGAATCTCAGAAAATTAGAATATAAATTAAGACCAATACAAAGAAAGGATTTTTAGAAATATTGGCCAACTAAAAAGTATGAAAATGAAAAGTTTGAGCATGTACAGCACTCAGTACTTAGTTGGGGCTCCTTTTGCCTGAATTACTGCAGCAATGCAGCGTGGCATGGAGTCGATCAGTCTGTGGCACTGCTCAGGTGTTATGAGAGCTCAGGTTGCTCTGATAGTGGCCTTCAGCTCTTCTGCATTCTTGGGTCTGGCATATTGCATCTTCCTCTTCACAATACCCCATAGATTTTCTATGGGATTAAGGTCAGGCGAGTTTGCTGGCCAATTAAGAACAGGGATACCATGGTCCTTAAACCAGGTACTGGAAGCTTTGGCATTGTGTGCAGATGCCAAGTCCTGTTGGAAAATGAAATCTGCATCTCCATAAAGTTGGTCAGCAGCAGGATGCATGAAGTGCACTAAAACTTCCTGGTATACTGTGTTGACCTTGGACCTCAGAAAACACAGTGGACCAACACCAGCAGATGACATGGCAACACAAACCATCACTGACTGTGGAAACTTTACACTGGACCTCAAGCAACGTGGATTGTGTGTCTCTCCTCTCTTCCTCCAGACTCTGGGTCCCTGTTATCCAAAGGAAATGCTAAATTTACTTTCATCAGAGCACATAACTTTGGAACACCCAGCAGCAGTCCGGTCCTTTTTGAAGTGAGATGCTTCTGACACTGTCTGTTGTTCAATAGTGGCTTGACACAAGGAATGCGACAGTTGAAACCCATGTCTTGCATACATCTGTGCGTAGTGGTTCTTGAAGCACTGACTCCAGCTGCAATCCACTTTTTTGTGAATCTACCCCACATTTTGAATAGGTTTTGTTTCACAATCCTCTCCAGGGTGCAGTTATCCCTATTGCTTGTACACTTTTTTTCTACCACATCTTTTCCTTCCCTTCGCATCTCTATTAATGTGCTTGGACACAGAGCTCTGTGAACAGCCAGCCTCTTTTGCAATGACCTTTTGTGTCTTGCCCTCCTTGTACAAGGTGTCAATGGTTGTCTTTTGGAAAACTGTCTTTTCAGCAGTCTTCCCCATGATTGTGTAGCCATTAGATCTAGACTAAGGGGGCTTTTACACTGGGCTTGTTTGCTGTGGTCCGAGGCCGAGCGCGATTGTTCCCGGCGCCACCCGCAATGTTGGTCTACTTTCACACTCAATAGTTGTATCAAACCCATGTGCGTTTGCAGTCACCTTACGTTATTGCAAACTCACACGGAAAACTCATGGAGGACACAACTTGACTGAGCATAGTTGTAATTTTTTATGTTATTTTGGTGATATTATGCACAGCATAATAATTAATTTTAATTATTACTTTTTAATTAATTACATTTTTACTTTTAGGAGTGTAAGGAATCAACCTCTCTCAACCAGCTCTCTCGTGTGTTGAGAAAACAATTATATCCACAATGTTACGCATGCACGGGGTGCATATTAGAGGGTGGCACCAGGTGTCTTCAATATTGAACCTTTTCACAAGGTTTTCACAGGGATGTGCAGATCTCAGTGTCTATATAAGACTTCAGTGTATAGGCAGATCTTTACAGTCTTAACTTTACAGTAAAGACAGTAAATACTCAAAGTCTAGAAATAATTGTGGTGGTCAGATGCTTTTAACAAATTTACACAACCACATTTACAATACATTTACAAAAATACCATCTAACTTAAACTTAACATTAAACACACACAAGTGGACTTGCACAAGAGTGTGATGAATGTAATTCTGTAACACGCCATCTCAGTGACTGATAAATGTGAGGGTCATCAGATAGGCTGTCAGCTCTTATTTGATTGGCTGACTGTGGTGGGAGGTATATCTGCTTAACGGCTTTCATAAATTCTGTTTTTGTACTTTTCTTTATGAAAGCCAAACTCTATGACAAAAATATTGCTGTGTGTGATGATAATAAAAATCCAGTCTGTAACTACAGAAAATAATAAAGTGTGAGGTATCATTATGTATTTTAGTAATGTAACTAGTTTGTATATTGGTCTCTAAATACGTAAACGTACATATGTTTGAAAAAAAAATACACTTGCTTGAGATGTGTTAAGCTCTGGGTTCTGAAGAGGTGTCAAAACCACCAACCATTCCATTACAAGTGTGTGCTCTATGCAGCCACTAGCTTACACACTGCACATAATAATGCACATACATATTTGCAAGGTTGTGGTTTCCTATATTACGTACCAGCTCTCAGTGTTGAGAAGACAACTACTTGTTAGAAATATAGTTATCAATAATAATGATTATGATGACATTTATAACGGCCTGCGACGCTCTTATTTTGCTGTGAAGGGCATTTTGTTTTGTAAAGCATTTTCGACTGCTTTTTATCACTTAAATTGAAGATATTTAGAAGCTGATATTAAAGGTGCCATGTGCAAAAATTGAGGTAAAAATATCCAAAAAATGACCTACATGCATCAAAAGAATAAGAAGAAATAAGGGCGATGATGTCATTAAAAAAATGTCAAGTTATAGTGCTGCAGAGATATCAACCTTAATTAGCATTAGCATTACTAGCCCCGCCCGACAGGTGTCGTAATACCAGTTTCGGCCATGGGAGGCAGTATGCAGGCAACATAACCACCAGCCAACCTGCAATACACCAATAACTCGCACGGCTTGTGGGCGTACTTATACCTGATGTCATTCGTGTGGAAAGTACAGCCCACTACTTCATTTCAGTTCAGGGAAGAGAGCGGAAGGATGACTGAAGCCCTTGCCAAGAGACCACCACCCGCTACAGGGAAACAACCGTGCTCGGAATCACAAATCAAATCCGATAAGAAAAGGAGCCGAACCAGAGTAAACATCGGCACTGCTTTCAATCGCTGGAGACAACTGATGGACCTGAAAGAAATGAGGTTCGACACCGAACTTGCAACATTTCTTTTGGATTGGCAAGTTAGATGCTGTTAGTATTTCGCTAGAAGTTTGCTTTATATGTTTGTGTATTTTTTTTCGGGAAGTTATAACATAGAAATGTATCGAAGGCTGTTCGATAAACGTGCTAATGTTAGCGATGGCTAACCGTAGCTGCGTTTGATAATTAGCTAACGTTAGCTATAACTTACCCATTTTTTTATATCATAACTAACCTGCTCTGTCTAACTAAGTCTGTTGGTCTCCGTGTCCTCTTTGCTTCATGGTTTTTCTGTACGTGAGAAAATTGATGTGTGGCATGAAAGCGTGTGAAAAGAGTCAATTGCGTGTGTCTCACGGTGAATGCTTGAGAGTTGGCAGCTCTGGTTACGTTGGTTGGCGCTAGCTTGGTCAACATCAGCTGTCTGATGTTGACCAATGATGTTGACAGAATGCTGTCTGTCAAATTAATTTAATTCAAAAAATGTGTATATACAATATGCTAGTATTTTATTTCAACTTTCAACATTTTTTAAAGTTATTTACCTTTTTGTGAATAAATATTGTTTAATTAATGAGTAATTACATACTATGTAAATGTGTATTTTTTAATGTGTTCCAAGGTTGTTGTTTTTTATTTTATTTTATTTTATTTATTTTTATTTTTTTGCATTTTTTGCATGCATACTAAATTTAGCTTAAAAACATGCTTGATATCTGAAATTGCTGAGTAAAAACGTGATCAATAGTAGGCAGTAATTTTGCAGTATTATGTATAAAATTCAGAATCATATCTTGGCATAGGGATGTGCAGAGGTCGGTTTTTGACTTCAATATTATTACACTTCTGATGAGGAGATGATGCCTTTTTCATCTTGATTTACCTCATTCTCTAGTTCTGCACAGTAGTAAAGTCCCAGATCAGATACACTGATGTTAGGAATATGTACAGTAGATCATAAGAATTACTGTAGCGGTTGTAGATAGAGCTGAAATGCTGAAATATCTTCAGTTCTCATTGCTAAAAATCTATTATGAAAGAGGGTTGATTTTCATGAGAGCAGTTTCTTACAGAAGTTATATAGCAATCACATAGAGAGTAGTTGTCTCCTGTTCTGACTTTTATCTCCACTTATTCTCCATAGATTCTTGTCTGATGGAACAGTAAAACTGTAAAAGAACAAAACAACTTTGTAAAACATAATTATACAAAAAAAAAATATCCATAGTAGTGACACTGTAATTAAAAAAACTATCAAAAAATACTGACAAAGTATATTTATACTTACACATGAGCATGATGAGAGCAACGCTTGACCTCTCCATCTCAGTGAGTGATTGTGAATAACTGACACTGGTGAGGGTCTCAATGCAGACGTAAGCTCTCATCTGATTGGTAAAGATAAATGGAAAGTTTCATCCTAAATTGGCCTGAGTCATGAGAGCCTGGCAGTAAACTGAGCTGCTCTTTGTATGCAAGAAGCATGAGCACAGACTTCACCACACACCAGTCACCTTATAGACTTTTTTGCTCTGATTTGGCCTTGTGATCAATCACCTGATTTGTTCATAAAAATTTAACTGTACTTAAGATTATCTGATTGATATGTTCAGCAGTATCTTTGTTTCAGACATGCAGATTATCATCCTTATTTGGGACATTTTATACTTTACATTTCACATGCAATCAGCTATACATTCATGCCTGTCATGAGTGTATAATCTTTTTAATCAAAGTGCACATGCACAATTCATGAGGTTCTTTATTTTATTGTAATAGTTCAGTTCAGTATATAAACATGTCAAAACAGGAAACGCACACGTTTTTCATTTCATTCTACGTTAAATTATGAGGCAGAATAAGAGATTTTTGAAAAACTGTAATTTAACAGTGAAGATCAATAAATCATGTCCAACTACAAAATATAAAGAAAAGTAAGATAGAAGTTGCAGTAACTCATGTCTCACATGTTCAGCACTTGGAGCTGTCCAATGTGCTGAAGTTCTACTTAATTAAATTCACTATTCCAAAGTTGTAAGGACAGTGTGTGATATGATAAAATAATGCAAATGTCTCATTAACAGAAGAATGTTTAAAAAACATTCATTTTCTATCTTAAACAAATAAATGAGAATATCCATTAGATGTCATTGTCACTAAAACTGCATATAGAAAAATGGTAAAGATGGTAATTACATTACATTTATTACTTTTTTTTTGCAACACTTCTAATTTTACCACATTGTAAACATTTTCAGTATGTTTTAACTGTAAAACCAAATTTATTGAGCAACTTTGTCTAAACTTTTTTTTAATTAACTAGTCCTTAAAGCTCATCTCAATATGCCTGTAATTTATTCACCAATAAAAATGAATAAAATTAATTCACTAATTATTTCTCTAGAGATCCAATGTAAACAGTAATTAAGAATAAGGTCAACAAAAACTTGAGATCAAAACAGCAACGTCAGGAAAAGGAACTGTTCTGGTTGTGCCTTAATTTAAAAAGGCAATAAGTATGTTGTCACAAAGTTTAGTACAAGTATAGCATACAGTCGAGGAAGCATGCTAGCTTAGTTATTTTTTAAGACCAAAGGTGGTAACACTGTAACCTGAAAATGCCTATGACTACATGTCAAATTAAAATTATTTCAGATACAACTCAAATATGCAACTCAAATTTAAAATACAAAAGCCTGATTGATTTCAGGTTTAAGTGTCATCTAATACCATTGCATTTGAAGTAATAAAACAAACTAGAACTGTAGGCTGTTCTTTGTCTATGCTTAATGTCATTTTATCCAAAATACATCTGTGGTATGTGGGGTTTTTTTTTTTAATTTTTCTTTTCTTTTTTTTTCTTCTTTTTTTTTTTTTTTTTTTTTTTTGTAGTAGTAGTAGTAGTAGTAGTATCTGAAGATTTTCTTGATTATCTGATTGAGGAAGTATATACAGTACACTTAATTTTATTAACACCTTCCAGTTAACTTTTTTTCAACATGCTTCTTTCTGTTTTTGTCTGTATTCACACTTACATTCATGCGCATGTCCAGCATGCAGCCACACCAGCCTGAATCAAATCAAACATTTTCATTTAAACAAGCTAATTTTAAACATTCTCGCACTATTTATTTAAGATATATGTTTTATTTTTATATTTAATTAATATATACATTTTATTTTAACATCCTATTAAAATAAAAAAATACCATTCAAATTATATTTAATATTGCATATATTTTCCATTTGCCAAACATAATGCCTAACAAATTAGTATCGACATTTAGATATGAAAATATATTGTAATTAATTTTTTGTTTATTAATGTTAAAATAATAAAAATCTTAATTATGCATAAACATTTGATTAAAAAACATTCATACAGACATATATCAAATAATGCACACATGATTGTATTAACTAATAGTGTAAATTAACATGTTCATTACCACAATGGATCAAAGCTATGTATTTCAACTTCCAAATGAGCTTAATAGTCATGTGCCTCAACAAGTACAGTCATAACGTAATGACGGATTTGTGAATAATTAGCTAATTATTAATTAAAGCAGACAGCTGAAAGTTGAAATGCATAGCTTTGATCAATTGTGGTAACATAATATAGTTAATAATATATGCTCTTAAAGGTCCCATTTTTCTTGCTTTTTTGAATCTTTGATTGTGTTTACAGTGTGCAATATAACATGTGTTCATGTTTCGCGTGTAAAAAAACACAGTATTTTTCACACATCTGTATACCGCTGTTTTCACTGTCATAAAAACGGGCTGATGACTTCCTTGTTCTATAAAGTCCCTCCTTCAGAAATACGTAACAAGTTCTGATTGGGCCAGCGGTTCCTGTGTTGTGATTCGACAGCAGCTTAGGGGACGCGGCCCTCCTGGAAACGTGATTGGGCTAGTTTTGAGAAGCAAGTGGGCAGGAGCATGTGCTGGAGATGTACTTATAATCACAGGAGCGTTTTTACTGACGAGATGCATATGAAAATCGCATTCGATTTTTTTGCACAGCCCTAACATCTAGTTAACAAAGCTAAACAGCGTTGCCCTTTGTGTAATAAGTTACAGAAACTGTAACTTATTAAACAAAAAGCACCAACTTAAATAATAAAATACACTTACCAGTTGTGTGCCATAAACAACGCCTTCTCCAGACAAAGAGGGAACTGCTCCATCTTTCAGGAATCTTTGTGCGAATCCGGCATTAAACTGATTGAGATTGAGAAAGCTGTCCTCAGCAAGCTGTCCTCAGCAAAATGTGCTGCACATAGTTTTACATGTGGATTATAATTTTGAGGAACCAAGTTAAACATAAATTGTAACCATCGATCTCTAAGTACAGCATCCCTGGGAAGGCCAAACAAAGGTGATTGGACTCCGAGATGAAAATAACAGCGTTTCGACGACATGGCAAACACAAACGCAGCTCTTCCTCTTCTCTGTCGGAGCGCAACAAGACCATGCCCCCCTTTTTGTGTATTCATGTGGGCGGAGGTTAGTCAAAAAACTGTTTGTGATGTCATTACAGCAGCAACTAGAGGGATTTAGTCCAAATGGGTCGTTTTTTGAAGGCGAATTCTGTTAAATAAAATATATCGCTTGGCATTGAACTTTGAGCTTTAGAATTTTACAGATATTATTTATACTCTAACAACAACATTACACACTACCTAAAGTTTAAAACATTTGATCACGAAGAACGGGACCTTTAAGGAATTAATACATGATGACACATTTAATTAATAGCAGTTCATATATTACTTGATCTATTAATCAGATTGACCCTTTATTATTTGCTAATGTAGTTATCATTAATAAATGGTTTTAACTCAGGATTATCTGTGCATTAGTTAATAATGAATTCATGCACATAAGTGCACCCGTATTGTACTGTTAGGGAAATGTTCATATATAGATGCAGTTTCCTAAGGTTGACTGCAGGATTGTGTCAGCATAAATACTGCATATGTGCAAGACTCGTTTACTGTTTTAAGAAATATAATTAAAATAAAAGAAATCAGTTTGTTAACACAAAACAAATCAGCATGAACAGCAGTGAAAATGTTTTCTCACTCAAGACAGATACACGAGTCTTGTTTCCATACTCGTACTTAGATTTTTCATTTATGATGCCGTGTACGTCTTTACTTATTTTCTTTTCTGTTTTCACACATAGTATATTCCCTCATCAGAGACACTGAAGTTTGTAATATGTAGATCATAGCAGTTACTGGAGCTGTTGAGCACGAAACTAAAATGTGGAAATGTCCCCTTGAACAGGTTATCAGCCTCTATTAACAGAGATGGTTGATGTTCATGTGAGCAGTTTCTCAACCAAACAATCAGTGATCCTAATGGTAAGACACAGTCACCGTAGAGAGTGATGCTGTCTCCTGCTTTAACTCTCATGTCCACTTCTGCCCCAAAGACTCTCTGCTGTTCACAGAACTAAACACCTGCAAAGGCAAACACAGGTTCAAATACATGAAAGAGGACTATCAATAGAATCAATATGGCATCAAATATTAAATTTAAAAACAAAAATATGGACATAAACACAAGTATGATGACTGTAACTCTTGCTCGCTCCATCTCAGTGACTGATAAGGGTGAGGACATTTAGTGTGAATGGTCTGGTTCATAGTGGTGGGTGGGGAGTATATAATAATGTTTAATGTGACAATGGAGATGACCTAAAGTGCTGATCATCATTATGGGTTTCCTGTATTGCATATTCCAACTACTGTACATGGCTATTGTTTTCATTTGTCTCTAGACCTCACAGAATTAATGTACAGTACCTGTGTTTTGTTTATTTGCATAAGAATGCATTTACTTGAAGATGTTTATTGGTGTTAAAACTTATTTTTGTTTCTGGCTGTAACCACAAAGTGTTCCATTCACTTACTAGTGTGCGTAATCATAAGCTTGTGGTTTCCTGTTTGTCTAAATTGTGTTTCAACTTTAGAAATGAAAGAAGAGATTACTCAGTTTCATAAAAAAGCAAGCCTTAAATTATTTGCAGCAATAGACTGAATTATGAGTGAAGAAAATATTTAAATAAAAGAGTTTCAGCACCAGAGACAGTGAACAGCATGGTGATAGCCATAATTAAACAAGCTGCTAATACTTTGTTCATTGTATTTGTAAGATTGCAGTCCTTATTGATTTAATATAATCCTTATTGTTGTTTTTTTATTGTATGTCAGTTTAATTTAGTAACATGTAGTGTGTGTGTGATAATATATAAGATTATCGTGGATTTTAATTGATCCAATAAAATTCATATTTATGAAATTAGAAATACATAATTTGAATTAATGAAAAATTAATCAATATAAAAAAATAATCATAATTTTAACTTGACAAAAAAAATGAACCTGTAAAAATGACCAAAAATAAAGTGAACATTTTCAAGAAGGACAGTCACAGACTACTGGAAACATTTGTGATTAGACCTTTACCTTAGAAAAAAGAGATGATTGGACTCTGTGAATAGCATAGAATTCACACACGAAAACCACTTCTTACATCCTCTTAAAGCCACTGTTGCATTTTGTAATATAACACCTGCTTACAATGTTCACGATATCAGTGTGCTCAAGTAAATGCTGTCTCTGCCCTGCCATTGAAGACCAGGCCAGTAAGTTTTTAGTATTATAAGATTATGACAGTTCATCCAAAAAGAGGCTGTAGTGTAAGTCTGTTTGAGTATTTCTGTAACAGTTGTTTTGTATCCTGTGGATCAAAACCCCCCAGAGGGCCATGGATGAAATGCAGGAAGTCATCAGTTGATAAAAATATAGATAAAGATATATAATATCTGTAAATAATCAGTAAAATGTACTACTCAAGAATAAATTGCATTAAGTTATTTACTATTAATTTTAATTATAATTAGTATACTTCTCTCATCTTGAGCACTGTGTAGCTTGAATATAGTAATAAATTAATTAATTGTAAAAATACTTAATTTGTGCACAATGATTCAATTTATTCCATTATATCAGCCAGTTATATTTCATATAAGCATTTCTTGACTTTTGTGTTCTAGACAAGAATCGGTCCTGATGAAATGGTTTGCTGGTACTGTAAGTGGTTTTGACGTCATCGTTTGTAATTGTAAGGAAGACCAGACTAGGTTTAACATTGACTATTAGCCACTAGATGGAGCCATTGGGTGATCATAACTTTTTTACTCTTTTGAGCTGTATTCTTATTCACAGACACTATCATAACGTAGAGAAACTTTTATTTACTTTTTTCAGTGTAAACATTCGAAAGGCATTTGCTCATTACTGATTGAACAGCAATAATTTGACCAATTATATCCAAATTTATTTTGAGATATATATTGATATTATCTCCACATAAACTCAAACACACATCCTTATGATACTTTACACTTGTTTGGGACATCTGATTGAAAGTCAGGCTGATATATAAGAAGCTTTTAATACAATGCAGAACATGTAAAAAAAAAAAAAATTAAATAATTATAATTAATTAAGAACATACAGTTACATGATCTGCATAATCATAATATTTATTAAAAGTAATTTATATATATATATGTGTGTGTGTGTGTGTGTGTGTGTGTGTGTGTGTGTGTGTGTGTGTGTGTGTGTGTGTGTCATTACACTTGTGGGCTCTATGCAGGCAGCTCAAACATCAAACATAAAGCTAAAACACTTTAAAATGCACACATGTATTCACAAGGTGTGGTTTCCAGTGCTTCTTTCTGAGAGAAGAGCTTACATTGCATGTTAAAAATATGCTTTGCAAAAATAATAATACCAGTCACAAATATCACTGAACACATTTATTTTTATTTATTTATTATTTTATCACTGAACACATTTATTTTTATTACATTTTATTTTATTTATTTTTTATTTATTTGAAACACCAATAATAAAGAACTACTAGAACTTCAAGAGATGCTGGACTCTCTTTACTGGCAATGTAACCAGTGCACCCAACAAGAATGAATTCACACATTAAACAACAAACCACTTCTTACATCCTGTGGCCCCTTAAAACCACTTTATAATGTTTACTAGCCTTCATGTGATATCTACACGAATATGCTCAGTCAGTTATCCCTTTGAATAAACATCTTGATCTTGATCTTGATCACATTTTCTTTAATCATTTTCAAAACACATGATATGTAACTGAACCTTTGCAATTGACAAACTTACAATAGCCAAATTCTCACATCAATGACTGTTAGTTCCATATATACACCACCTAAAACAATTAAATTATCATTTGATATATTATACTGAAACAAAAGGCATAGATACAGACTAATATGAAATTTTGAAAACATACATATACAATTTTAGCATTCTAATATTACTCGTATTATCATATTACAGTGTCAGGAATCTCAGAAAAAGGGGTTGATGATTTAAGTACAGCTTGTACCATACATGAAACGGAAAACATGTCAACTGTGAGTCTTATTGACATAAAAATAGGAAATCAAAGAAATGTTGTTTGTTGTATCCACCCAAATCTAAATTGCATTAATGCTATGAATTTTGTACAAAATATATATGACAGACAGACAAGTGTATGTTTTAGGGTCCTGTGGAAACATTTGTGGTAGGTATTTACAGCTGACCACAAGAAGAGAGAGAGAGAGAAAGAGAAAGAGTAAGAGAGCGAGCGAACGGTGGAGAGAAACCATTGTAGCATCCTGTTGATCAACAACTCTTCATTTTGTTGCAGCAAAAATGCCCATTTTACTCATGTTAATGCTATAGTTGTTGTCTTCATAGCTGTAAGAACCCAGAAAACTGAGTTTTTCAGAGTGCTGCACAACAAATAAAGTAATTTTGATTCAGGGCTGCAATGATACACTGAGATCTGCATTAAGCTGCTGTTCCTCAATTATGCAGTTTATGCACAGAAGGGCATACTGATAAATAACAAAGTAAGGATTGATTAATTGATTGATTGATTGATTGATTGGTTTTAATCCAAAAAATTTCCACTAATTTCAGTAAAGTAACCATTATGTTCCAAAGTAATAAATACATTACAGTAATTCCTGCCTCTCAAGGAATAAATTTTCTGAAACAGGACATCCCCAATGAAGTATGCAGCAAATGCACCTCTAGGATAAATACACAGCAATGTGTGATTTATTATTGCCAGATACGAGCTGAATAGGATTTTTTTGCTATGTCTATGAGGTGATAATGTAGATGCGGTTTAAAGGGATCCTATTATGTTATTTTTCAAAGTCTAGATTTGTTTTGGGGTGTACTAGAACAGGCTCTTATATTAGATTGTTCGAAAACATTATTTTTCACATATTTTACATTATTGCAACACCTCTCTCTCCAGTCTGGCATGAACTGCTCGAATAGTTCCTGTATCAAATCAAAGCACACCTTCTGAAATACACCATGCCAGGATTGATTAGCTGGGCCAGTGTCTGCTGTGATTGGCTCCACTTTGTGTAAGGTTGGGAAATGTCATGCCCCTTACCAGATAGCCGCCTGCCAGCTTCAGTTTAAATATTGCATCAAAAACAAATCAAATTGACCAAGATTTAAACCCGGGTGATTGTAACCACTCTAAGTTTCTCTGCCTTGGGAAAGCTAACATGTCTCTAGCATAGTGATAACACTTATTGCCCTAGTGCAGCTGAACCAGAGATTGTCAAATTTTAGGCAGATTACTGTTATTCAATCCTTTCAGCACTTGGAGCTGTCCAGTGTGCTGAATTTCCGGATCTCCACATATAGAAGGTGAAATTTTTCTAATTAAATTCACTGTGTTCCATAATTGCAATGTCAGTGTGCGATATGACAAGAAAACGAACGTGCATTTATTATTAAAGGGTTAGTTCACCCAATAATCAAAATTATGTCATTAATGACTCACCCTCATGTCGTTCCAAACCCGTAAGACCTCTGTTTATCTTCGGAACACAGTTTAAGATATTTTAGATTTAGTCCGAGAGCTCTCAGTCCCTCCATTGTAACTGTGTGTACGGTATACTGTCCATGTCCAGAAAGGTAAGAAAACATCATCAAAATAGCAAAAACTACGACTTTATTCAGCATTGTCTTCTCTACCTTGTCTGTTGTGAGAGAGTTCAAAACTCTGCAGGGTAGTGATATCCGGTTCGCGAATGAATCACTCGATGTAACCAGATCTTCTTGAAACAGTTCACCAAATCGAACTGAATCGTTTAAAATGGTTCACGTCTCCAATAAGCATTAATCCACAAATGCCTTAAGCTGTTAATGTTTTTAATGTGGCTGACACTCCCTCTGAGTTCAAACAAATCAATATCCCGGAGTAATTAGAGCCGTTCTGATGAGTCATCGCTGAAAAGTTGCACTGAACAAGAGTTTCTTGTAAAGTGTGCACGTTCACTGACTGTATTCTGCTCTCTGGCGAATTCTCTCATCATAAACAACAAAGTGCGGATTTGCATGCGAATGTAAAAAAGATATTCATTTCACAATATAAATAGCTTCCGTGATTTTAATGGGAGTTTTTAAGAGTGATTTAACTCTGGCTATACTGAAGTCAGTGATAATATTTTTTGATAATATAAATGTTCTTTCCTCTCTTTCTGTACCATGAAAGTGTTATAATTAGTAACTTACAATGTTTTTATTAAATTCACATTAAATACAAAGTCAGTCATATTCAACATATTTAATGGCATGACAACCATATCTGGTAGCTACTTAAGTAAAAAAAAAAAAAAAAAATGGGTTTTATGTATAGTTAAATTATTAAAAATTGCATTTACTTACACATATTTGAGAATCAAGATATTTCAGGATGTAGTTAACATGTTTAGGAACATTTTGAATAAAAAGGAAAAAATGAATAAAACGTAAGCCTTTGTTTTATAAAGTTCCATTGTAGCTGCTGTGTGTCACATGACAAGCACAAGCAATACAAAATTATTTAACTAATAAACATGATGAAACATTCATTTGAGTTTTAATGTGTATAGCTTACTTAGAGATTGCAATGATACATTACATGGTGTAAAATGACTGAATGAATAATACTGAAAGTAGGTCAACAAGAATTTTTAAAGTGTGCCCTCTTAAAGTGCAAGTGGCCCCTGCCTGCCCCCTCCCCCCTGTGGTCTATAACCGCCATCCATTTTGAATGCTGCCCTACCATCACAGTTCCCCAGCACAATGAGGACTGTAACTCTTTAACACGCCATCTCAGTGACTAATAAATGTGAGGGTCTTCAGAGCTGATGTCAGCTCTTATTTGATTGACCCAAAGTGTGGGGTATCATTGTGTATTGTAGTTATGTAACTAGTATGCATATTGGTCTCTAAATATGTAAATTATTTACTTGTACATATGATTGAACAAGAATAAACTTGCTTGAGATGTGTTAAGCTCTGGGTTCTGAAGAGGTGTCAAAACCACCAATCATTCCATTACAACTGTGCACTCTATGCAGGCCCTGGTTTACACCAGGGCCAAAAACAGTAAATATGTCATGCAAGTAGACAAGTGATCAAAGAAAAGAGCACATGTGTGGGTATTGGGACCAACTGCTAATCTCAACATTTCTGCCCCCATGTGACCCATTTGATGTGAAGTAAAACAGCTTTTAGGCCAGGGGCTTAAAAGGGGCCGGCAATTTTAAGGGCTGTCTTAATCGCGAAATCATTCCAGTGCACTGGAACGTTCGCTCCCTGAAAAATCCCACAATGCACCTCAAAAACTATGGAGCATCGGCACTCACTATGCTCCCTTACTGGAAATAATGTCACATTTCTGAAGCGTGAAACACAAACCACATGAGCCAACTCTATAAATATAAAGACATATGATAGAAGAATTGAAAAGACAGACCTTTTTTTAGTATATTTCAACAAAAACACGTGGCTAGACAGGAATTTAACACATCTAATTAACATTTATAATTAATATTCGGCAGTAATGTTGTAAGAACATGTAACAGAATGATGTGTTTAATGATAATACAAAACAATATAAAAATTGTATCGGTCCTGTCTGTTGTTTATTAATTCATGCAGTGATGTTCTACTATGTGGTCCGTTGAAGTTGAACGTAATCATGTCACTTGAATTTGAGTGATCAGTGTCCCAACGTGCAGTGAGTCAGGAAACTTACCAGTGACCAAATCTGTGTACAGAATATACTGATTCATTTGCTCGGGAGCTAGGGAGCTGATTGAGATGCACCTAAAGGCATCCAGTGATTGCTGTAGCTAAGCTGAATAACAAGCATAAACCATAACTAATAAAACGTGAAGACAATAAACGATTGCAACAACATATGTGTGTTTTTCAAGTCTTCTCCAGGTAATAAAGTATATGAATGATACAGTGCTAACTGACATAGCATTTATTACAGTAGCTACAGAAGTTACAAAATATATTATCTGCCTTATTCTGTGATAAAAATGGAAAATTTTAAGACATAAAAGTTTTTTTCAATTTGACAAATATTATTATTATTACTGATTCAATGTTATCATCACTATTATTATTATCATTATTATTATTACATTTGATATTTCTGTCACCCCCCCCCCCCCCCCCCCACACACACACACACTTCTGACATGATTGATATGCCCCTGCCCTGAAACATAACTGAATATAAAACGTCAAATCAAATAGGTTTTGTGATCCATAGGTTTTGGGCCAAAATGGCTCTTTTGATGTTGTTTTAAGCTATTGATATGGCTGTTTAAGCATATTTTGTATTTCTGAAAGTACAATAAATTTCTGTATTTCTTCATGTACATTTATTTATTCTTTAAAACATTTAATAAAGATAAATTATTTCCTACACCTGAAAGGTCAGATTAAGTTCAGAATATTAGACACTAGATGAAAGGATGGAGTTGGATGTGCTGCTATCAAACTTTCCTGAAGATGGTACTCCTCTGATGGAACATTTCCCTCAGCATTTAAGCAGGCTCGGGTAAGCCCACTGCTCAAGAAACAATCTCTAAATCCAGCGCTTCTTCCATTCATTGCAAAGACACTTGAGCGAGCTGTGTTCAACCAGCTTTCTATGTTCCTTGTACAGAACAACCTCCTGGACAGCAACCAATCTGGCTTCAAAAGTGGCCACTCAACTGAGACTGCTCTGCACTCGGTTACTGAAGCCCTGCGACTAGCAAGAGCAGCTTCAAAATTCTCAGTACTCATCTTACTGGACCTGTCTGCTGCTTTTGACACCGTTAATCACCAGATTCTCCTGTCCACCCTCAGAAAGATGGGCATCTCTGACCGTTGGTAGCTGCTCGCATTTCAGCCTGTCTGAGAGACATTTCTAGCTGGATGAATGACCATCACCTTCAGCTTAACCTTACGAAGACCCCTTAACCCATTGCTTCATCACAACTTCTCTATACAGCTGGGTTCGTCAACCATTACTCCTTCGAGGACAGCCAGAAACCTAGGAGTTGTTGAGCTTCACAGACCACATTGCTACAATGACCCGGTCCTGCAGATTTGCCTTATACAACATTAGGAAGATTAGACCCTTCCTGTCAGAGCAAGCAACCCAACTTCTTGTCCAAGCTCTTGTTCTCTCCAGACTGGACTATTGTAATGCTCTCCTGGCGGGTCTTCCTGCATGTACTATCAAGCCTCTGCAATTGATCCAGAATGCAGCAGCGAGGGTTGTCTTCAATGAGCCAAAAAAAGCTCACGTTACTCCTCTCCTCATCAGGTTACACTGTCTACCAGTAGCCGCTCGCATCAAATTCAAGGTACTGATGCTTGCCTACAAGACGACCACTGGCACGGCACCAACATACCTAAACTCACTGGTTAAATCTTATGTGCCCTCCAGAAGTTTGTGCTCTGCAAGTGAACAACGCCTTGTGGTGCCATCCCAAAGAAGTTCAAAATCACTCTCACGGTCCTTCTCCTGGACTGTGCTCAGCTGGTGGAATGACCTCCCAATCTCAATTCGTACAGCTCATTTTGATGAGTCAAAAAGACTCATCTTTTTCGCCACCAACTAATACTAGCACTTTTCCTTCATTTCTTGTCTTTTCATTTATAAAAAAAAATAAAAAAAAAATAAAAATAAAAACCTGACTATGCGTTCTGTACTAGACTAACTGATACTTGTCATGGCACTTGTATACTGTTGTTGTTCTCTTGTGGACCTGACTGTTTCTATTGTTCTCATTTGTAAGTCGCTTTAGATAAAAGCGTCTGCTAAATGATTAAATGTAAATGTAAAAATAAATGTCTGTTTTAGAGTGAAAACATATGTGGTTGGTACTTTTACTTTTTATCACCCTGCTGATCTACAACTATTCATTTTGTTGCACCAAAGATGCCCATTTTCCTCCAGTTAATGGCTATGTTTGATTAGTCCTGTTTTTCAGGGTTCCTGCTATGAGAAACAAAGAGATTACAAACTGCAAATCACATACTGAGAAGTTGCTGTCACTGACTTTTTGAGCCCGATCTCATTAAAATGCATATCAATAGCATGATTTTCGGTTTCTATTTGCGACGCTATTTATAAATTGACTTTGGTGTGCATATGATATGCAGTTTTGGTGTAGTACAGTATAATACACAACTATCCCCATACCCCTAATCCTAACCATTGCATATCATATACGCACCAAAGTCAATTTCTGCGTATAAATAGTGTCAAATAGAAATAGAAACTCATGGTACAGAAATGCATATTCATGAGATCGAGTTGAACTTTGTCTCATATTTGAAGAAGTTTGCTTTATTGATTCTGTTATGTTTACTACTCTGAAGCTGCTTTTAAACAATAAATAAAGGTGACTTGACTTTGCTAATAAACACCTAGTTATTATTTGAAGTCTTCTCTCGCTCTCAAAAAAATATAATTATTGTTATTTTATAATGAAAATAAAATGTAAAATCAGAAAATGTGCAGATAACATTTAATAACAAAACTAAAACTGAAAACCTTTTTCTATTTTGCTCGTATTTTATTTCAACTTTCAGCATTTTTAAAAGTTGTTAAATGTTTTGCTTTATGGGTAATTACATATGTAAAGTTGTAATTCTATGAAAATGAAGATGATAATTCTATGTGTTCCAAGTTTGTTTCATGTGTGTGCATGCATACTAAATGTGACCCTCGACCACAAAACCAGTCTTAAGACGCGGGGGTTTATTTTTTTTAGCAATAACCAAAAAAACATTGTATTGGTCAAAATTATAGATTTTTTTTTATGTCAAAAATCATTAGGATATTAAGTAAAGATCATGTTCCATGAAGATATTTAGTAAATTTCCTACCTTAAAAATATATCAAAACTTAATTTTTTATAAGAAATATGCATTGCTAAAACTTTTTTTAACTGATTTTCCCAGTACTTTGTTTTTTTTAGTTTTTTTTTGCACCCTCAGATTCCAGATTTTCAAATAGTTGTATCTCGGCCAAATATTGTCCGATCCTAATAAACCAAACATCAATGGAAAGCTTATTTATTCAGGTGTCAGATGCTTTATACATATCAATTTCAAAAAAATAACACTTAAGACTGGTTTTGTAGTTAAAAAACATGCCTGAGAAAAACACAAGTTCAGAAATCACATCTGAATTCGCTTAGAACAAAAAGAGTGATCAATAGTAGGCAATAATTTTGCAGTAGTATGTAGAAAATTGAGCAGGCAGAATCACATCTTG
>NC_081760.1:5429008-5507008 GCF_963082965.1 Carassius carassius
GTATAGGGCTGTGCAGATGTCAGGAGTCTATAAGAGACTTCAGTGTGGAGACAGATCTTTCCAGTCTTACTCATCTCACACTGATGATTCTCCAGAGGATCCCACTGAAATGAATAGGAAATGCATGACAACCCTAGTAAAATATATTTAAAATACATTTATTTCATACTAAGTATAGTTTAAATCTATGAACATATTTACTGACATATCGCTCGAGACTTACTGATATAAAAATTCTAATTACATTCTATTTGGAGTACTACTTCTGCACAATGCATACTCAATATTAAGCCTAAAATGTTTTTTAATTTCACTATTATAAGGACTGTATGATTTCTGAATAATATCTGTCTTTAAATCCAAGATATTTAAAGTGTACCTTAAGTATACTTGCAATAGTTCCACTTTAACTCAATCAAATATACTTCATTATATCTTTATTTGGACTTCAGTTCAACTATCGCACAATTAAAATGCATCAAGCATAAAATTTTGCAGATTTTGTGTATACCACTTTACTATAACAAAAGTACAATTGCAGGGTTTATATTTAGTACAAAAATATGTAAATGTATCTGTAGGATACTTAGCAGGAAGTAAATGTATTTCAATTACTGTACATTTTATCATATTTAAAATTTACAGAAAACAAATAATAATATAGATACCTTATTAACATCCGCTGTGAGCATCTCTGCACTACAATCAGAACCTAAATATCGTATGAATAGATGCAAGTAAAATGAGAAAATAATGCAGGTCTGAACACAGGAACTTCAGCACACATTAATATGTGTATGTATATATATGTATAGCTCTTAAATACATAAAAATGTCAGTGCAATCTAAATACATAAATATTGCTGTATAATTGTAATACAGCTTCCCTTAAATTCATATTTCTTATACTTACTTATTTTTAGGTTGCCAATCTTTTTCAGTGCAAAAAAAAAAAAATGGTTTTATGTTGGAAAAAAGGTGTCAAAGAACTGAACAGTGAATGGTTTACCTGTAGTTTGAGCCCGACAGAAGCAGAACACACAGATGGAGGACAGGAGTGAAGAGAGGAGAACACACACCGGAAACACACTGAACAGCATCGTCCAGCAGAGCACACAGTCAGGAGGTGCGGAGGGTTCAGAACAGGAAGTTACTTGTTCAAGATAAACACAAATGTATCAATGAATGTTAATAAACATATTTTTGTTCTGTTCATCTTAATTTTTCCCAGAGGAAGTTAAAGTTCTTCAGAACTACACAATGTAATCATGACTTACAGAAGTGCTTTCTTACCTTCCAGAGAGAGACGAGTTGTTCGGTTTCCATTATAATACACTTCTGATGAGGAGATGATGCCTTTGTCATCTTTGTTTACCTTTCTCTGTAGTTCTGTACAGTAGTACAGTCCCAGATCAGAGTCACTGATGTTGGAAATATGTAGATCATAAGAATTATTGTAGCGGTTGTAGATAGAGCTAAAACGCTGAAATATCTTCAGTTGCCATTGCCGAAAATCTATTAGAAGAGAGGGTTGATTTTCATGAGAGCAGTTTCTTATCCATACAATGAGGGAACCAGAAGTTAGAGAGCGATCACAGTAGAGAGTGATGTTGTGTCCTGGTCTGACTTTCATCTCCACTTCTTCTCCATAGATTCTTGTCTGATGGAAAAGTAAAACTGTAAAAGAACAAAACAACTTCATAAAACACTTCAAATTGTACAATATTTTCAAAAATGTTTGTACAAAAATGTTCACAGTAGTAACACTGTCATTCAAAAAACTACTGACAAATATTTTTTCTTACACATTAGCATGATTAGAGCAACGCTTGACTTCTCCATCTCAGTGAGTGATAGTGAATAACTGACACTGGTGAGGATCTTAATGCAGACTTTAGCTCTCATCTGATTGGTAAACATCACTGGAAAGTTTTACCTAAAATGGCCTGCATCATGAGGGGCTGGCAGTAAACTGATTTGCTGTTTGTTCTGTATGTAAGAAGTATGAGAACAGTTTTACCCAGTCACCTTATGAACTTTTTGCTCTGATTTGGCTTTGTGATCAGTCACCTAACTTGTTTGTAAAAATGGAAATGTTTAAGATTACTTTAGATTATCTTAAAAATATATTTGTTTCAGACATGCAGAATACCATCAAAAGACACTTTATACTTTACATTTCACATGCAATTGTCCAGTTGGTCCATGCCTGTCATGAGTGTCTAATATTTTGAATCAAAGTTCACCTGCAAAATTCATGAGGTTCTTTGTTTTATTGTAATAGGTTCAGTTCAACATCGAAACATCAAGGAACAGGAAACGCACAAGTTTTTCATTCAGACCACTTACAAACACTTCACATTTGCAACACATCATGAGACTCTCTCTTCCTATCTCTTAGTTGATCATTGGTCACCAAGCACACATGTGTCCATCAAGATGAAATTAGCTACGTTAAATTATTAGACAGAAACATATGAGACAGTCTTTTGTGTAACACAGTGTAATTTAACAAAAAACAAGTGAAGATCAATAAATCATGTCCAACTACAATATATAAGTGCAATGTTAATGTCACAATCTGCACAGGGACACAAAGATCGAGGATCCAAATGCAGTTTATTTCAGGGGTAATCCAAAGCCATAGCCCATAAACAGGCATAAAGTTATGAACAAGGTAGTCAGTCCAAACAAATAGGGAAGAAAACTTAAGAAAATAAGGATGATTAGGAAACCAGGCAAAGATATTAACTACAACAAAGGAACCAGAATACAAGGCTAAGAACAGCAGAGAGACACTTTCAAGACTAAGCAATGAATGAGCGGAAAAAAATGTCTTTAAATAGAGTGAGACTGATGGGGTGATAGATACAGGTGATTACAGTATATGCTGAGTCCGGGCAATGGATTATGGTACATGTAGTCCAGGGTAGAATGGCAAGAGTCAGGGGTGGAGTGCCCTCTGGTGGAGTTCATGGGCACTCCAGCTGGAGATCGTAACAGTTAGCAAGACTTACTGGTCCTTATGGATCAAATAGATTTATAGGAGTGCATAAAGAACTGTTTTTGAAAATTAAAAGAGAGCAAAGAGCCATGAATTTGCCCAATTCTTTTTATGATAAATCTTGTGCTGGACAGAAAGTTATAGTAAGCGCTGAAACCATAGCAAATTTTTCCCTTTTTTAGAAAACCTCAAGAACAAAGTACAGCCTACATTAAATTTACTCAGCGACCATTAGTTAATTAGTTGATAAACCTGTGGGTCAAAAATCTATTCCAGTGATGATATTTGCCTTTTTTTTATAAATATTTGAAAATGATTAAAAATAATATTAAAATCTGAACATGTGGTGTAAATAGTTAAATATGTCTGTGAGGTCCTTATAGAGATGTCTCTTCTCTTAATACGTCTTCAAACAAACAGGAAGCACAATCATATATGCGATGATGCAGATGTTGTTCAGTCGTTCAGCACTGTGAGCTGTCCAGTGTGCTGTAATTGATACATACTCATCCATCAAAGGGTATTTATGAAGTCTGCAGTTGCAAACCAAGCCTTTGCAGACATTGCATTTAGCACAAACCCACCACAAAAGCATTTCCAGACACAAACCAACCTCTGTCCTCTCTACATCTCTCTCATATGCACACAGTCAGTGAACTGAATGGAAACATTTGTGGTTAAGATGGTTATATTTTTACATGAGAATGAGACAAGACCTATCTTTGAGAGTAAACAAAGACATTAAAGAGCTTTTGAAAAAGGGTTTAAAGGAAAACCTTCTTTTAATTTACGTCTACTTAATTTCAAATTTATTTTAAATGTACTTAAGAATCAATTATGCACCAGTGCGAAAAATAACAAAAAAAAGGAAAATAAGGAATGTACCTTACTACTTATGAGCAACTAAAATGAGCAGGGATGTAGTTTTTATTTTATTTTATTTTTTGGAGACAGCACTTAAAATTTCAGGTTTTGCAGCCATGCATACTTTACTGCTTATAAAAAAGCATTATATATGCAAAATATGCATTATATACCTAATGAAAGCATCATATGATCATCACAGACACACATTTTAAAGGGGTCATATGATGCATTTAAAACATTTTCTCTTTCTTTGGAGTATTACAAGTTGTCCGTGCATAGATAATATCCCTAAAGTTGCAAAGACTGAATTCTCAAACCCAAAGAGATATTCTTTATTTATTGAAAGAGACATAACTTTTGTTCTCGCTGTAGTATTGTTGCTGCTGCCGACATGTTTGGAGACGCTGTTTGATTTATTGTGAAAGCGAAACTACTTTGTTTGGCCTTCCAAAAGAGGATGATATCCTCTTTGTCATGCCTAGAGCTGATCTATGCTGGTTGCTGAGAAAATACATCAACTTCGAGCTGTGGATCTCCAGATCAGCTCTCACCGTGGACAAAGTGGAGTCCGGCCTGGGGTCATCAAATGTGTTTGAGCAAGCTCCTTTGTCATATCCACCAGCCACGCCAATCTCAAGTCCACCGGACATTCATCACTCTAGCCTGCCTTGTGTGATGCTGTGTGTTTCGATGTGAAAGCGAGACTACTGTTTGGCCTTCCAAAAGAGGACACAGCTAGACATCAGTGGTTAAGTTGTATTTACAACACTATTCCAGAAATATTCAACCCAAATATTCAGATTTGTCTCCTGGACCAGCAGCCTACAATGCTTCTCTGTACAAAGGCTGTTTTTATAAACTTTGCAAGGACAGTCTGGAGGTTCTGACTCACAGCCTTCATTTTGTAGATTTAAAGAATTTGCCACTGACTCTTCAAACACGAGTTTTAAGCAGTGTTGTGTAGGCTTGTTTGTTGTTTATTTGATCAAAAATGCAGATATGGTTTTGCAGACAAGGAATTTGTTGCAGGGTTTTTTTGTGTGCGGATTTTTATTTTATTTTTATTTATTTTTTGCTCATGGTACATTCATGCATACATGCATACATACACATATGACATGAAAACAGAATGAAAAAAAGAAAAAAAATTGTAAGACAGCAATAAATAATGTGTCTGAATCTGGAACAGTAGATTGATTTATATACAGATTTGTGCAATTTTACTCTATATAGAACTGTATAAATCAGGAGATATGCATATGTATTTACATAATACTTGAGAAAGGCAATAATTTAAGATGTAGAATGATTTACGAAAATTAATTACGTAACACAGGTAATGATTCATATGTTAGCTGTTTAAGCTGGAGATGGCATGGGGGAAAATAAAAATTATTTTGCCTAGATATTCTAGTGCACAGATATCTGTAGCGTCTGCCTGAGGGGAGAAGAGCAAACAGGTTGTGTCCGGGATGAGAAGGGTCTTTGATGATATTACCTGCCCATTTCTTTACTCTGGAGTTGTACAAGTCCTAAAGACTGGGCAGGTGCACTTCAATGATCCTGTCTGCTGCCCTAACAGTCCATTGCGGACTTCTTAAATCTGATTTCCTGACTGACTCAAACCAGAAAGTTAAAGAAGAGCACAGAACCAACTGAATAATAGCTTAGTAAACCTGTGTCATCTGTGCCTGTGACAGGTTGAAATTTTCACAATGGAGTCTCACTTCAGGTCCTGAGAGATGGTTGTGCCCAGGAACCTGAATGACTCAACATGACAGTCAAAATGCTCTCGATGATGGTGAGTGGAGGGAGAGTGGGGGGGGGGGGGGGGGTTCCTGAAGTCCACAATTATCTCCACAACTTTGACATACACGTCATCAAACTGAAACATGAACATCTTGTTATTGCTCACCAAACAAAGATTTTCCCTTTAGTCTTTGTTTGCGTTGGTGTGTTGGTTATTATTATGTATTTGCTCGAAGGCATCTAGCTCACATTAATTCATGCACTAGGGAAGTTTCCTTATGGCTATAAAAATAAGGTTTGTGTTAATTTTAATCTTTATCTCTTACATTAACAATTTTTTGTTAAGAACTGACTTTTTTTTTTTAATGAAAAGTCTGGCATACGGTAGTTCTGCAGTTTATCATTTAAACACACAGTTTTAATATTTGCCATTTTTCAATTATTCAACAATAACCAACATTAAATTAACCTTCAGCATATCCAAGATGTACATGAGTTTGTTCTTTATCATACCTGCAACAAATATTTGTTTAGAGCTGTTTTGGACTGTTTTCACGTGTACGCAGTGCTTGATCTGTGCACATTTCTCTACTGATTCAGCTGAGCAAAAAAAAATTCTTATGGTTATGGACCCATATTATGAACCAAGGTCTTGTATTTTAGAAGCAACATTTAGGAATACATTAAAAACATCTTTATTGTGTATTGTTTTTTCTAACAAACATGCATATTTTCACTTTAAAAGATGTTCATTGATGGACTGGAGTCATGTGGATTACTTGTGATTTATTAAGGTGTTTGAACTCTCATTTATATGGCATCCATTCACTGCAGAAATCCATTGGTTTGCAAGTCATCTCATCTACATTTTGGAGGGCTTGAGTAAATTTTCAACAAATCTTTGGGTGCACTTTTCAAGAAAGTCTCCAGGCTCTTGGTCTCATTTCAAAAGGCTTCTCTATCGAAAGGTTGCACTTGTCAGCTGCATATGGTAAGTCAATGAGTCTCATTTCAGAAAAAGTACCCATTACATTCCAAAGTAAGATAGAAGATGCAGTAATTTATGCATTCACATGTTCAGCATTTGGAGCTGTCCAATGTGCTGAAGTCCTACTTGATTTAATTCACAATATTCTGAAGTTTTAAGGACAGTGTGTGATGTGACAAAATACTGCAAATTTATCATTTACTGAACAATGTCTAAAATACATTCCTTTTCTATCTTAAAGAAATAACCTAGTAAATGGAAAATCCATTAGATATTATTGTCAGTAAAACAGCGTATAGAAAAATGGTAAAGGAGATAATTACATTACATGTATTACTTTTTTTTCTAATTTGACCACACTGTAAACATTTCCAACTTGTTTTAACAGGAAAACCCAAGTTTACTGAGCAATTTTGTCTCAAAAAATTAATGTCAATATATATATATATATATATATATATATTTTTTTTTTTTGTGAATAAACCTTTTTTAAATAACTAGTCCTTAAAGCTCATCTCAATATGCCTGTAATATCAGTTAATTCACTAATTATTCCTCTAGAGTTCCAATGTAAACAGTAATTAAGAACAAGTTCAGCAAAAACCTGAGATCAAAACAGCAACATCAGATCAGGACATCAAAAAATTAACTGTTTTGGACGTAGCTTGGTTTAAAATGATTTAAAAGGCGATAAGACTGTTGTCACAAAGCTTAACATAAGAATAGCATACACTCATATAACATTCTAGCTTAGGTTTTTTAGCCAAAAGGTGGCGCTGTAACATGAAAATGCCTATAATGCACGTCAAATTAAAATGATTTCAGATACAACTGAAATTGTAATAAAAACGCCTGATTATACTCAGAGGTTTAAGTGTCCTTTAATACCATCTGTGGTCTTTATTTTTTTCTTTTTTTTCTTTCTTTTTTTGCATTAGTAGTATCTGAATAATTTCCTGATTATCTGATTGAGAAAGTATGTACAGTACATTTACATTTATTAACACCTTGCAGTTAACTTTTTCCAACATGCTTCTTTCTGTTTTTGTCTGTTTTCACACTTTCATGCACATGTCCAGCATGCAGCCACACCAGATTAAACACAAACACTTTCATGATGTTCACTGTTGCATGCTCAAGTGGAAATATTTGGGGTGTGTACTCTCACCTTCATTTTCTCAAACAGTACAACCTGAGTCATCAGTACAAAGAAAAAAAAATGCATTGCTGACCCTAAATGCAAACATATTAAATTAACCACTGCCTAGTAACCATTTTTTAGGTAAATCAAGTTGAAAAAACAAGAATGCTGTTCATTATATCACAATAATACATTTACACTGTAAAGTTAATGTTAATCTTTAAAAAAAAAAAAAAAAATTAAGTCAAATGTAAGAACACTTCTTATTTTTATTTAAGCATAAACATTCTGAGAATTCATTAAATAGTATGTTCTTTGTCTGGAACATAACATATGGTACATCAAACATCAACAAAACCATCAATACACTCTTAAAAATTAAGGTTTCTGTTTGGGGGAATAAAACCAAATTGGATGCCATAGGAGAAAATGCCACAAAGAATATAATTTGTCTCATTATTCTTAAAACCATCCGGTGCAAATTACTACTGAAAAACATTTCTTTTATGTTCTGTTGGCTCTGACCTCAGAATAAACACTGAAGTCTGAACGCTGAATTGTTTTTCTCTTCAGTTTTTTCTGCCGTGTGGAAGGCATGTCCAATGAAGCATAACATACTTCACCACCAACCTGGAAAAACATGCATTTTTCAAATATATTAATATATTTTTTTTATTTGTTTTCTTCTTTGTGAATATAAATAATAGTGTATGTAAAACACATATTATATTATATTATATTATATTATATTATATTATATTATATTATATTATATTATATTATATTATATTATATTATATTATATTATATTATATTATATTATATTATATTATATTATATTATATTATATATAATGTAATAGGTAATATATTCTATAGATATAATTTATATAACTTTAAACTATCAAGCAAGTGTAAATTTTATTTAAATATTGTTCAGGCTGCGCACATATAATTCAATACCTCAACATGTCTGTTCTCAGTTTGTGTTTCAGCGCCAGAATCTAAAGGAAATTAAAATAAAGTAAGAGTCAACTTGGTTCAGATCAAATTAATTGAGATTTAAAATTGTACAGCATAAGCTCAATTTACTGATCAAAGGAATTGCATAAAGTTTTCATTACTCTGTGATATTTTACCATTTTTATGTGATACTGTATGAAAGCAAATCTAGAGCTGTGATAATATCTGGCACATCATAGTTGTAATGTAATTGAGTTCAGGAGTGAAAGATCACCTGTAGTTTTCCTCTGACAGATGCAGTACACACAGATGGAGAAGAGGAGAACACACACTGGACACACACTGAACAGCAGCGTCCAGCAGAGCACACAGTCTGATGAAGGAAGTGTGGAGGAGGTGTTGAACCGCTCAGAACCAGGACACACTGGCTCTAAATCAAACATAACCCATTTTTAAACAGTCTCACATTATTCTGGTAAGATATGTGTTTTATTTTCTTAATATTCAATTAATATATACATTTCATCATCCTGTTAAAATAAAAAATTTCAATAAAAAAAAAAATCTTTAATATTGCTTATATTTTCTATTTGCTGAACATAATGCCTTACAAATCAGTATCGACATTTAGATTTGAAAATATACTGTAATTTGTTTGTTTATCAATGTTAAAATAATACAAATATAAATTAAGTATGCATAAACCTTTTATTAACAAACATTCATACAAACATACATTAACTAGTGCACACGTGTATAGTATTATCTAATAGTGTAAATTAACGTTCATTACCACAATGGGTCAAAGCTATGCATTTCAAGTACAGTCATAATGTAATGACGGATTCGTAAATACTTTTCTAATGATTAATTAAATCAGAAAGCTGGAAGTTGAAATATATTTGAAACTTTAATCCATTGTGGTAATTAACATATAACTGCAACCTGTTAGTTAATACTATGTGTTGTTAAGAAATTAATTCACAATGATACATTTAATTAATAGCAATTCATATACTACTTGATCTATGAAACAAATAGACTCTATTATTTGCTGATGTAGTAATCATTAATGAATGGTTTTACCTCAGGATTATCTATGCATTAGAATGAAGTAATGCACATTGAAGAATGAATTAATGCACATTGAAGAATAGATTAATGCACATTAGTGCACCCATATTGTACTGTTACCAAAATTTGTATACATAATAGATGCAGTTTCCTGCAGTTCAAGTTTGACTGCAGGATTGTGTCAGCATAAGTACTGTATATGTGCAAGACCTTTCGTTAACTATGTTAAAAATATAATGAAAATAAAAGAAGTTCGTTAACACAAAACAAATCAACATGAACATGAAAATGTTTTCTTACCCAAGACAGATAGCCGAGTTTTCTTGTTTCCATACTCATACTCAAATTTGTAATTTATGGTGCCGTTTACATCTTTACCTATTTTATTTTCTCTTTTTGCACAGTAGTATATTCCCTCATCAGAGACACTGACATTTGTAATATGTAGATCATAGGAGTTACTGGAGCTGTTGAGCATGAAACTAAAACGTGGAAATGTCCCCTTGAACATGTTTTTAGTCTCTATTAACAGAGATGGTTGATGTTCATGTGAGCAGTTTCTCAACCAAACAATCAGTGATCCTAATGGTAAGACACAGTCACCGTAGAGAGTGATGCTGTCTCCTGCTTTAACTCTCATGTCCATTTCTGCCCCAAAGACTCTCTGCTGTTCACAGAATAAAACACCTGCAAAAGAAAATACAAGTTTAAATACATGAAAGAGGACTATCAATCGAATCAATACAATGGCATAAAATAAAAAAATTAAAAACACAAATACGGACGTACACACAAATATGATGAATGTAACTCTTGCTCGTTCCATCTCAGTGACTGATAAGGATGAGTACCTTCAACGTAGATGGTCTGGTTCATAGTGGTGGGAGGGGAGGGTTTTTTTTTTTTTTTACAAGTAAAAAGCTCTTTTAGGTTTTCTCCACCAATTAAATAACTTCTTTGTCAACTTCATTTTGAATTACTACATTTCAATGTAACAGAATGTTAAATAGTTTGTATATGTTTCATTATGTTAAAGTGCTCATTTTTTAAATACAACTGTGTTGACTCTTGAAAGAGGCAGAGAAGCCATACATTCAAACATGATATTCTATTTATTTATTATTTATAATATATATATTTATTTATTTTTTGACAATATAATTATGTTTAATGTGACGATGGAGATGACCTAAAGTGCTGATCGTCAAAATGGGTTTCCTGTATTGCATATTCCAGCTACATGGCTATTGTTTCATTGGTTTCTAAACCTCCAAGAATTAATGTACCTGTGTTTGTTTGTTTGTTTGTTTGTTTGTATAAGAATGCATTTACTTGAAGATGTTTATTGTTGTTAGAAACCTATTTTTGTTTCTGGCTGTAACCACAAAATGTTCCATTCACTTACTAGTGTGCGTAATCATAAGCTCGTGGTTTCCTGTTTTAGCATGTCTAAATTGTGTTTCAGCTCCCAGAAATGGTAGAAGATCTCACTCTACTTCAGAGAAATACAGTCTTAAATTGATTGAATTATGAGTGAAGAAAATATTTAAACAGAATAAAAGAGTTTCAGCACCAGAGACAGTGAACAGCATGGTGATAGCCATAATTAAACATGCTGCTATGTTCACTGTATTTGAGGAAAATTACACGGTTCTGCAGAAACAAACATTGTCATGTATTTATATTAATGAGATTGCAATCCTTATTGTTCTTAATATAATCTTTAATGTTTTTTTAATTGTATGTCAGTTTAATTTAGCAATATGTACTGTGTGTATGATAATATATAAAATTATTATAATTATCAATATATAATAATTAGATTATCATGGATTTTACATGCTCTAATAAAATGTATATTTATTTTATATATTTATTCAATTTAAAATACATAATTTGAATTATTGAAAAATAAATCAATATAATTTTTTTTTGAACTTGTCAAAAAAAAGACCTGTAAAATAAACAAATTTATATACAGATTGTTAAAATGACCAAAAAGGAAGTAAACATTTGCAAGAGGACAATCACAAAGACCACTGGAAACATTTGTGGTTTGAACATTACCTTAGAAAAAGAAGAGAAGGCTGGACTCTGTGAATAGCTAGCACTGAATTCACAAACGAAAACCACTTCTTACATCCTGTTGCATGAAAAAGCCCCTGTTGCATCTTGTAATAAAACACCAGCAGAACTGTTAAACGACTGCGTTCCCAAACACCAGCATCCACCTCCAAAAGCAATAACTGGGGGTCATAATTTGATAAACAATATAGATACAGATATATGCTATATGTCAATAGCCTAATCAGTAAAAAGTACTTCTCCAAAATGAATTGCTCTATTTGCGTTTTTAATTATAAATAGCATAGGCTACTTCTTTCTTCTCACTGTGCAACTTGAGTAGCCTATAGTAAGAAGAAGAAAAAAAAACACTTAATTTGTGCACAATGAGTGAATTTATTCCATTCAAACAGTCAGTTACATTTCATAAAGCCATTCATTGACTTCTGTGTTCTAGGCAAGAACCGGTCCTGATGAAATGGTTTGTGGGTAAGTGATTTTGACGTCATCGTCTGTATTAGTATGGAAGACCAGACTAGTTTCAACATTGACTATTAGCCACTAGATGGAGCCATTGGGTGATCATAACTCTTTTACTCTTTTGAACTGTATTCATATTCACAGACACTATCATAACTCAGAGAATGTATATATATATATATATATATATATATATATATATATATATCGTATATATATCGTATATATATATATATATATATATATATATATATATATATATATATATTCTTTAAGGCTCTCTGCTGTTCACAGAACAAAACACCTGCTAAAGGAAATACAAGTTCAAATACATGAAAGAGGACTGAAAATCAAATCAATACATTGGCATAAAATAACAAATTTAAAAACACAAATATGGACTGTATGATTTGATGACTGTAACTCTTGCTCGCTCCATCTCAGAGACTGATAAATGTGAGAGTCTTCAGTGCAGATATCAGCTCTTATTTGATAAGCTGTGGTGGGACAGCACATGTTATTTTTTTTATTATTTTTTTTTAATGATTATAATAATATGTGTGTGTGTAATTTGTGTGTGTATGTGTGTGTGTTCCATTACACTTGTGGGCTCTATGCAAGCAGCTCTGATATTGCACTTTAAAATGCACATATTCACAAGGTGTGGTTTCCTGTGCTTCTTTCTGAGAGAAGAGCTTACCTTACTTCTTAAAAATATGGTTAGCAAAAATAATACCAGTCACAAATACCACTTGACACTTTTTAGTTGTTAAAACACTTCTAAAGAACTACTAGAACTTCAAGAGATGCTGGACTCTCTTTACTGGAAATGTAACCAGTGCACCCAACAAGAATGAATTCACACATTAAACAACAAACCACTTCTTACATCCTGTGGCCCCTTAAAACCACTTTATAATGTTTACTAGCCTTCATGTGATATCTACACGAATATGCTCAGTCAGTTATCCCTCTGAATATACATCTTGATCACTGTTTTCTTTAATCATTTTCATGACATATGATATGTAACTGAATCTTTGCAATTGACAAACTTACAATAGCCAAATTCTCACATTAATGACTGTTAGTTCCATATATACACCACCTAAAACGATTAAATTATCATTTGATATATTATACTGAAACAAAAGGCATAGATACAGACTAATATGAAATTTAGAAAATATACATATACAATTTTAGCATTCTAATATTACTCATATTATCATATTACAGTGTCAGGAATCTCAGAAAAAGGGGTTGATGATTTAAGTACAGCATGTACCATACATGAAACAGAAAACATGTCAACTGTGAGTCTTATTGACATAAAAATAGGAAATCAAAGAAAAGTATGTTGTTTGTTGTATCCACCCAAATCTAAATTGCATTAATGCTATGAATTTTGTACAAAATATATATGACAGACAGACAAGTGTATGTTTTAGGGTCCTGTGGAAACATTTGTGGTAGGTACTTACAGCTGACCACAAGAAGCGAGAGAAAGAGAAAGAGAAAGAGAAAGAGAAAGAGAAAGAGAAAGAGAAAAAGAGAAAGAGAGCGAGCAAACAGTGGAGAGAAACCATTGTAACATCATGTTGATCAACAGCTCGTCATTTTGTTGCACATTGATGCACATTTTACTCATGTTAATGCTATACCTGTTGTCTTCATAGCTGTAAGAACCCAGAAAACAGAGATCTTTAGGGTTCTTGCACAACAAATAAAGTAATTGTGATTCAGTGCTGCAAAGATACATTGAGATCTGCATTAAGCTGTTGTTCCTCAATTATACAGTATGTTTTATGCAACTTAATGGCACAAAAGTGCATATTGATAAAAAAAACAAACTAGTTGATAAAATCCAATTTAAGGCTTGAAGCATGTATGTATGGATGGATGGAAGGATGGATTATTGGGATGGACATAGGATGTATAATTGATTGATTGATTGATTGATTGATTGATTGATCGATCGATTGATTGATTGATTGATTGATTCATTGATTGATTGATTGATTAATTTTAATCCAATAAATTAAACCAAATTAGAGTTATTTTAAATGTGTGAATAATATTTGATACAACACTGTAAATACTGAAGCTTTTTTTGTTTAGTATTTTATTTATTTTTTGCTTTTGTTTTTGTTTTGTTTTTAATTAAATACTTTAACATTTCTAAAAAAAGAGGGGTGATTTACATGAGTGCAGATTCTTATCCATACAATGTGGGAACCAGTAGTCACAGAGCGATCACAGTAGAGAGAGTGATTTTGTCTCCTGGTCTGACTTTCATCTCCACTTCTTCTCAATCAATCTGACTGAACAGCAAAACACCTGTAAAAGCATAAGATATCTGTATAAAGCACTTCAATTGATGCTGCCTTACAAAATATTCACAGTAACAGCATTTTTTTTTGTTTAGTATTTACATTTAAAAAATAATAATAATAACAACAAATGGAGAAGTATAATTTTTTAAAGACTGCACTTTCCAGATGCAGCAATTGTCAGTCACATACAGGTAATACAGTATATATTTTTTTCTAATAAAGTAAACATTATGTTCCAAAGTAATAAAGACATTACAGTTATTCCTGCATCTCAAGGAATAAAGGTAAATTTTATAATGCTTAATTTTCTGAAACAGGACATCCCCAATGAAGTATGCAGCAAATGCACCTCAGAAGGATAAATACACAGCAATGTGTGATTTATTATTGCCAGATACGAGTGAATATGATGTGATAATGCAGATGTGGTTTAAAGGGGTCCTATTATGTTCTTTTTCAAAGTCTTGATTTGTTTTGGGGTGTACCAGAACAGGCTCTGATACTAGGTTGTTCGAAAAACACATTATTTTTCACATATTTTACATTATTGCAACACATCTCTCACCAGTCTGGCATTAATTGCTGGAATAGTTCCTGTATCAAATGAAGGCCTGCCTTCTGAAATACGTAATGTGCCAGGATTGGTCAGCTGGGCCAGTGTCTGTTGTGATTGGCTCCACTTTGTGCACGTTTGGGAAATAAATGTCATGCCCCTTACTAGATAGCCGCCTGCCAGCTCATTTTTACATATTGCATCAAAAACAAAACAATTTGACCAAGATTTAAGCCTGGGTGATTAAAACCACTCTAAGTTTCTCTGCCTTGGGAAAGCTAGCGTGCCTCCAGCATAGTGATAACACTTATTGCCTACTCTAGTGCAGCGGAACCAGATCTTGTCCCATTCGTCGGTATTTGTGATATCACAAATCCCGGAAAATATCCGTCCAAACTAGTCATTCGTCATAGTGGACTTTGAGCTTTGTTATTTTACAGATCTTTTTTATGCTCAAACAGCAACAATAAACTAACTGAAGTTGAAAAAGTAAAAAGCATAATAGGGCCCCTTTAATACTTTTATGATTTAGTGGAGAGACTCACATACATCAGATCAAATTTTAGGCAGATTCAATTCAATCCTTTCAGCACTTTGAGCTGTCCAGTGTGCTGAATTTCCATTTCCTTCCTTGTTGTCTTAAACAAATTTTACAGTAAATGTGAAACTCCATTAGATGTTTTTACATTTACATTTATGCATTTAGCAGATGCTTTTATCCAAAGCAACTTACAGTGCATTCAGGCTAACATTTTTTACCTAACACGGAAAAATTTTTGTCACGGAAACTACATGTACAAAAAAGTAGTTGAAAACGATGGTAATTACATTACATTTATTACATTTAAAAAAAAAATACTCTTACAAAACTGTAAACATTTTGAATCTGTTTTAATTGAAAACCCAAGTTTAATGAGCAACTTTGCCTGAAGAAATTGTAAAAACATGATATCACCAAAAACTTAAGTCAGTTGTCACAAAGCTTAGCATAAGTATAGCGTACACTTAAAATCACAAATATGGACTTACAGACAAGTATGATGATTGTAACTTCATCACTCCATCTCCGAATTTCTGTATGTGTGAGGGTGTTGTTGTGAAAGAATGCACTTAGTTAAAGATATTTGTTGACCTGAGTTATGACAAGTTGTTGAAATCTGATTTTGTTTCTGGCTGTAACCGCAAAGCTTTCCATTCAGTTACTAGTGCATTTAAACACAAGCTTGTGGTTTCCTGTTTTAACATGTCTAAACTGTGTTTCAGCTCAGCTCAGGGTGCTGGCTAACAACAACTCCCCCCTCACCACTGGCCAAACCCTGATCATACTATCTGGAGCCCTTCTCATAGTACTGCTGCTGAGAGTCAGCCGGTCTCTATGATGTGTAATTTCCTGAAAACTCCCTTCCACACTAATACTGCCCAAGAATGAGGGTGTGTTCACACTTAACATGTTTGGTTTGATTAAAACAAACACTGGTGCCATCGCTCTGTTACTTCACTTGAGTAAGTGTGAATGCTACCATATGAACCCTGGTGTGCACCTAACAAGCGGTCTCAGTCCACTTCTAATCTGGTGCAGTACAAATGAAACATGAATGCACCACGTACCAAATACTTCTTAACAAACCAAAAACAGAAAGTAATGACAATATGAGATGACTATGCATTATGATTTGATGACGTGGAACGATTGGTGTATCCCAAACAAAATGAGCAATGTGCAAACGTGGAGCAACAAGTAGGTAAAGTGCCTTTTATGAGCTCTTCATGAGTTTGCAGGTGGTGAAAATAATATTTAAATTACATGCAAACAATGAGCGTGCTTAATCCAGTAGACAGCCTTAGGTGTATTCAACTTAAAGCTGCACTAAGCAGACAAATCAGTGAATGGGTACTTTGATGTCATATGCCGTTCGGTATGGCATCACCGCTTTGAGTCAAACACACCTTATGTTTGGGTTGTTTTTGATGAGGTCCATCATGAAATATATGTCATTCAGCTCGACCAATCAGGTTGTGAACCTATCACAATGCTTTTAGGTTCGGTTTCTCTAGGTTTGTTGTCAAAAATGTATTGTTTGGGTGCAGAAATGATCAGGGCTGGTGGCATCTAAAGTGAAAGGAGCCTAGGGTCAACAAGCTTGGCCCTCCTTCTGGCCCACCTACATTATCACACTACACAATTTTGGGTGCAATACGTAGTTTGTGCTGTAGCTGGCAGTAATGGGTTTAAATCTAGACTCAAAACTGTTTAGCTGTGCATTTGTTAAATGAGCACTGTGCGATGTCCAAACTGATTGCACTGTATTTTACGTGTTCACTGTATTTGATGTAAAATCATGTTTTATTTCTACTTGGTTTAAATTCATTTTAAATAAGTCAATTTTTAAATCATTTCCAAAGTTTTAAAGTTGCTTGTTTTATTTTTGTTCTTCATGATTATTTTATTTTCTTTTATGTAAAGCACTTTGAATTACCATTGTGTTCGAAATGTGCTACATAAATAAACTTACCTTGCCTTGCCTTGCCTAATGGAAAAAATTCAAACATCACCAGCTGCAAAATTCAAATCTGTGTTTGCTGGCTGGCGCAGAGCCAAGACAGACACGTTTTTACAGCACTGAGCATTTAAATAAATCACACACAATTATGTTGAACTTATGAATGCAATTGCCAATCAGAGCCATTCTGATGAGTCATCGCTGAAAAGTTGCACTGAACAAGAGTTCCCTTTCGAAAGGGAACTCCACGCTGCGTCCTCTAGAGGTTGCTTTGGGAACGCTGTCAGCATGGCCAGTGTCTGAAGCATGAATGGAATAACGACAATGAACTTTACATTGGCAGGTGGAAGCCGTAAGCAAATGAGTGACTGCGAATATAAAAGGGGACTCGTAGAACACATCATCTTCTTTTTTGTCTTCAGGGTTGTTTGTTCTTTGGTCTAAGTAAAATGTCTAATAGGTAATAGGGAGTGTGCAGATCCGTGTCCACGCTATTTGACACCAGATGATGCACACAAACTTTGTGTTATGTGCCTAGACGAGGAGCACGCGCACTCTGCTCTCGAGGGAGCAGAGTGCGTTTGTTGTGAGCTCCGCTCTCATTTGTCCCTTTTCTCAAGGGAATTGGGACAATAATTTGCCCGCCGTGGTTCTGGTCCTGCCGCTGCCGAGGCAGCATGGAGACTGAGATTGTGGGGATTGCAGATGGAGCTCGCTGGTGGGTCTAAGGGTGGGGTTAATTCCCCACACTCACCGCGGGCTGACGAGGGTGTACTGCTGGAAGAAGATGTGCTGTCTCTCACATCTTCTGATCCAGCAAAAAGTGCTCTGTTGGCTCCTAGCCAACATGAGCAGGATTTGGCTGAAGAAGGTGAAGAAGTTTTCTCCAAGCTTTCTCAGCCAGCCAGCCCTGTGTATGGGGAACTGCTAGAGGTTATGGAGCATGCTACTTTTAGGTTAGATCTGCAGTGGAAGCACTACACAGAGGAAACCTTCTTTCTGGATATAATCCTCTAGCCCCCGTGTGCCTCCCATTCTTTTCTGATCTCCATAATGAGATCAAGAAGGCTTGGAGTAAACCATATTCAGCCCGTATCCATCAGTGTCAGCGTACTAGTTATTAAGGATGTTGCGGTGACTGATTTTTTTCCACCGGTTAATCGCCGTGTAAAAAAAACGGTAATCCCGGTGTCACCGGGGTTGCGTGTCGGGGATTTCGGGAGGCCGAAAATGCGGTCTCAATTTACTTTCACTTTAATTAGCGGTAATTCAGTAGCATTTGTTTGAATTAATCATGGGTTAATTTATTTTATTCTTAATAAAAATACACAAAACAATAAGACACTCGCTTGTATTACACACATCTTTATTGCAAAATGAATAATAACCAGTGTTGGGGAGTAACTAGTTACATGTAACGGCGTTACGTAATTTAATTACAAAATTATTGTAACTGTAATTAGTTACAGTTACTACGAAAAAATGAGTAATTAAATTACAGTTACTTATGAAATTTTTAACGATTACAAAGGGGATTACATTTGAATATTTACACACATCCACATACAGATTTAACTGATTTCTTTCCCAAATTGCACTGACTATTCTGAGACATACCGCCCTAATAATTTCCGGGATGCGGAAATACAGTCTGGTTCGTAGAGTCCAGTCATAAAAACGAAATGCCTAACGCGGACTGAATATGCCACATTTTGGATGACTAAATCAAAAGTAGGTCAGTACACTTGAATCAAAACATGACATCGACTAGTGTCTGTAAATATAAAGCCCCAAAAATGCAATATATGACTTGCACATTCTGCGTGTCTGTGGAAATCAGGCGCGGACTGGACACCGGGAGAACCGGGACAATTCCCGGTGGCCTGGCAGCCGATTTTGCCCCACTATTTAATATCATTATTGTATAATTGCCTGCCGAGTGTACTAAAGCCATCATTTGCGAATCCGCCATTTGAAAATTAAATCTCTAATAAGTCATGAATTTTTATTAGTCATGACTCGCGCGCTCTCCGCGCCTCCGCCAAACGGTTTGGATCAGACTCCGAGTAATCAATGCAAGAGAGAGAGAGAGAGAGAGAGGACTGCAGGAGCAGAGAAGCAGAACTCCTGTTCAGGGTTTCAGGTCAGTTTCATCGGTAAAGATGCTTTTTTTGTCTTTGTTTTTTATTTATTTAATCAAGCAGCAGCACGTTGCTCATCAGTCATCACTCAAAATACTATATAAAGGACATCATTATTATCTGTTGTAATGTTACAGTAGTAATTTATCTGAAAAAAAAATCCGATTTTTTTATAGGTTTAGGGGGAGCTACGACAGACACAACACAACCCTTACGAAAATTAACATTTTAATATTTAACTATAAATCCAGAGAAAATGGTTACTATTGTTTAACTGTGGTAACCAAAAATGTAAAATTATTTAATTATTTAATTATTTAAAAATAAATACAAATCCATTTGCAAAAAAAAAAAAAAGAAAAAAAAAAAACAAGGTTATTTTACTTTTATATAGGCTAATAAAAGCAAGGTTAATTTTTGTAAGGGAAAAACATGACTCGTGTACAGTATTAGGATTTTTCTATAAAGATATTGTAGTATTGTAGAGTATTGTATTGTAAAGTATAGTTTTGTTCAATCTTGAGTATTAAAGTCCTGAGAAAGATGGATAACAGGGCAAAATAAAGAGACTGAAGAGAAAAATGGAAGTGAAGATGCAGTTCAGGAGAGAACTTTTAATTATTTTGCATGTCCCCAAATTAAAGATTTAAACCTTTTTTTATGTCAGGTCCATACAAAAAAATAGTTTTGCCCATGAATTTGTTTGTATGAGTTTGAATTTTCCAGTCTGATTTTTTTTCCCAGTCCGCCCCTCCTGTAAATTAATGGCAAAGACATGGTTTCATTTACTACACATAGGCCTACTGAAGCTCGCAGTGTTTTCAACCTCTGCTGTCTCAATATAGGAGTACACGAGCACATAAACATAATTTCTAGAACTGCTCTGTGTCACTTCATGTGCATTTTACTTATTTTGAGAAAACTATCATCATATACAGAGACAGCAGTTTAAAAAAAACACCAATGTTTCATGAGTTTAGTACACAGAATACGTCACATGCTTATTAGATAACTGTATTTAAGTTGATGTATATGCTTTTATTTATTATTCTTTAATTTTCACAAATTTAGAAAAGTAATCAAAAAGTACTCAAAAGTAATTAGTTACATTACTTTAATAAAGTAATTAAAAAAAAAGTTACACTACTATTACATTTTAAACAGGGTAACTTGTAATCTGTAACCTATTACATTTCCAAAGTAACCTTCCCAACACTGATAATAACTTAACACACCATGCAAAAACTAAACGAAAGCACTTATGAAACACCTTTAAAGTGCATTTATTAACAAAACGAACCACTGCACACATCGTGCAAGTATCAAACAAGACTCGTTAAATAATTATAAATATTCGTTAAATAAAGTGCCTGCCTTTTTCAGCAAAAAAAAAAAAAAAAAAAACACAGCACAACCATCGAATATGAAACGAACGAACATCAAAAACTTCGTTAAATAAGGTAGCCTACCCGAATAATCACTGGACACTTAAGTGCAAAAAAAAACTAATATAAAAATTAAACTCACGTTAAGCTGTTAAAAAAAGAGGTAGGCCTATTAACTGCATACACCGTACAAAAAAAATTATAAATAGGCTAAATGAGAAACAATAAACGAAAAACCTTCATTTTAAATTGCAACAGTTCGCTTTGACACTTAAACACTGTGTATCACCGGTAACACCGACTATCGCAACAAGCCTACTAGGTATGCTAACATTGAGGGTATGCGAGAGCATGGATATGCGGTGATGTCCCTCTATCGAAGAGATGCTTGCAAGCTATCTCTCAGATGGGGTGACATCTACATTGAAGGCTCTGGCCCTGCCATCCAGGCAGCTGAAAGAAACATCTCGCCTGAATGGTAGGGCATACACAGCAGCAGGTCAGGCGGCTGCTGCCTTGCATACAATGGCTGTACTGCAGGCGTACCAGGCTGATTTGCTGAAGTACCTAGACCAAGGTAAGGTGCTCCCCCCTGAGTCAGTAGCAGTGTTGTGCTCAGCAGCGTATGGATCTTTTATACCACACCGGTCTACGTCTACGCCCAAGCACAAGGAGGGACCTGGCCCATCCTGTTCTGCAGGTCAGAGACAGGGCCAGGTGGCTACTGTGGCTACTAGCAGTCCTCCTCCGAGGAGTCATGTCGCAGGGGAGACTTGAGTGTGAAAAAATAAGGAAGGAGCTTAAGGGACGATTCCAGCCTAGGCAAGGCCTTGGGAAGAAGGAATCTGGGGCCTTCTGTCCTCACGGTATGGTGCCCACCCCCCTTAAAACTAGGGATCCTGAAGCCTGACCAATGATGAGAATCTAGTCTGAAGGTCAGTAACCAGATCTCGTTAAAGTAGATTTTGTAGGATCGAGTGTGTAGGTTCCCTCTCATTTAAGAGAGTCATCCTGCTGAAGCCTCCACTCTCCATAGCTCTGCTTGGACAGTAAATTTGTTAAGTAGGCTCCTCTTTTGTGAGCCTAGCCAACTGTCTTTAGAGCTGAGCGTTGTTAGGCCTTCTCTCGCTCTAGAGAGTCATCATAAAGAGGCCTCCACTCTTAAGAGCTCAAACTAGGGTTGAGTGTCAGGCTTCCTCTCGTTTAAGAGAGTCAACGTGCTGAAGCCTTCGCTCTTCAGAGCTCCATCATGGGCAGTGTTGTGAGTTGTAGGCTCCTTCTTTGAGCCTCGCTTACAGCCTCTGGCGCTCAGTGTTGCTAGGTCTCCTCTCCGTTTAAAGAGTCGTTATGCTGAGACTTCCACTCTTTAGAGCTCCCTTACCAGGGTTGAGCAGGTAGGTTTCCTCTCATTCCTCTCGAGTCTTTTTGCTGAAACCTCCACTCCCCAGAGCTCCGCTTAGGCAGTAATGTGAGTAGTGGGCTCTTTTTATTTGAGCCTCACTACCTGCCTTTGGCGTTGAGTGTAGCTAAGTCTCCTCTTGGTTTAGAGAGTCGTTATGCTGAGACCTCCACTCTTAGAGCTCCAGACTTTGGCGAGTGAGTTAGTCTATGATGAGCTTGAGCCTGCCGTAAAGCCCAGCGGTTTCACTGGTAGGGATATTGTTCCTCAAGTACTGAGTTGGGGAAACAGTTACCTAGGCACCTATCCCTCAGCATGACGGCGTTGGTATACCTTTCCCAAAGCGCTCGCTGATACTAACTGTATTCTGCTCTCTGGCGAATTCTCTAATCATAAACAACAAAGTGCAGATTTGCATGCAAATGTAAGAAGGATATTCATTTACGTGATTTTAATGAGAGTTTTTGAGAGTGATTGAACTCTGGCAAGACTGTGATAATGGTTTTTGGATAATATACATTTTATTTCCTCTCTTTCTGTACCATGAAAGAGTTATAATTAGTAACTTACAATGTTTTTTTATTAAATTCACATTAAATACAAAGTCAGTCATATTAAAAATATATATTTAATGGCATGACACCCATATCTGGTAGCTACTTAAGTAAAAAGATTGGGTTTGGCCCAATGCAAAGGTACAAAATGCATTTACTTACACATATTTGAGAATCGAGATGTTTCTTGGCTGAATGTCACTTCACTTCACTTCACTTCATGATGTAGTTAACATGTTTAGGAATATTTCTAATAAAAAGTAAAAAATAAATAAAACATATATTAGTTATAAAATTCTATTGTAGCTGCTGTTTGTCTCATGACAAGCATGATGACACCCACCGACCCTTCACTCATGCCCCCACAAAAATAATGAGTGCATGACTCCCCTGACACTCCAATACAAAATTATTTGTCAAATAAATTAAACATGGTGAAACATTCATTTGAGTTTATTTGATTATGACCTAAAGTGTGGGGTATCGTTATGTATTTAAGTTATGTAACTAGTTTGTATATTGGTCTCTAAATATTAGTTAACTGTACATATATTAGAACAAGAATACACTTGCTTGAGGTGTGTTAAGCTCTGGGTTCTGAAGAGGTGTCAAAACCACCAATCATTCCATTACAACAGTGCACTCTATGCAGGTCTTAGTTTACACAATGCACATAGTAATGCACATACATATTTGCAAGGCTGTGGTTTCCTGTATTACTTACCAGCCCTCTTTGGTGAGAAGACAACTTAACCTTATTGTAAGAAGCATAGCTATCAATAATAATGATGATAGCATCTTGGGCTATATTAATAATAGCCCAAGATGCTAATATTGTGCTGTGAAGGGCATTTAGTTTTGTAAAGCATTTTGTGACTGATTTTTATTACTTAATTGGAAGGACCAGAATTAAATTATGTCATCTGTTACACCAGGACTACTGAACAGACATTTAGAAGTTGCTATTAAAGAATTTAAAAAATATATTTATTTAAAACATGCTTGGAGTCTTCATACCCACTTGAAGGCTTGGGCCAAACACAGGAAATATGTCATGCAAGTAGACATGGGGAGTCGTGGCCTAATGGTTAGCGAGTTGGACTCCCAATCGAAAGGTTGTGAGTTCGAGTCCCGGGCCGGCAGGAATTGTGGGTGGGGGGAGTGCATGTACAGTTCTCTCTCCACCTTCAATACCACGACTTAGGTGCCCTTGAGCAAGGCATCGAACCCCCAACTGCTCCCTGGGCGCTGCAGCATAAATGGCTGCCCACTGTGTGCTCACAGTGTGTGTGTGTTCACTGCTCTGTGTGTGTGCATTTCGGATGGGTTAAATGCAGAGCACAAATTTTTGGCTGAATGTCACTTCACTAGACAAGTGATCAAGAGAAAAGAGCACATGTGTGGGTATTGGGACAGACTGCAAATCTCAACATTTCTGCCCCCATGTGACCCATTTGATGTGAAGTAAAACAGCTTTTAGGCCAGGGGTCGTGAGCCACATGCATCTCTTTCACCCCTCCGTGGTGGCTTCATGTAGAATGGGCATAGAACACGGAGACATGTTCCCCTGACTTTTAATAAAACTTAAACTCTTCCCCTGCACTTTTTTCCGGGCAAGTGTGTTCATGTAGACATTTTCAAGGGCCAGTGTAAATAAATCCACATTTATATAAATAGAAACAAGATAGTCACACCATTTTGAATATGTTTTATTCGTATCCAAAATTATGTGGACATGGAGCTGTCACGATCATCAGCTGGAGTGCCCATGAACTCCAGCAGATGGCACTCCACTCACGACTTTTGTATTTGGTGTCCCGTTCTTAGGGCTAATCACAGCCAGGTGTTCCCCATTACCAGTCCCCTATATAAACTGTGTTTTGACTCTCAGTCTTTGCAAAGTCTCTTTTATTTCTATCTGGCATTTCCGAGCGGTTGTTCCTTCCATATTATATCTCGGATTGTTTAAACCGACTGTGATTCTCTCTGTGTGTGTGAGCGTCTGTGTATGTGTGTGCGCGCGCGCAAAACCAGTCTTAAGACACTGGGGTATATTTTTAGCAATGGCCAAAAAAAAACATTGTATGGGTCAAAATTATAAATTTTCTTTTATGCCAAAAATAATTAGGATATTAAGTAAAGCTCATGTTCCATGAAGATATTTAGTAAATTCCCAACCGTAAATATATTTTTAAAAATAATAATAATTTTTGATTAGTAATATACATTGCTAACACTTCATTTGGATAACTTTAAAGGTGATTGTCTCAGTATTTAGATTTTTTTGCACTCTCAGATTGCAGATATCCATTCACCTAATAAACCATACATCAATGGAAAGCTTATTTATTCAGCTTTCTGATGCTGTATAAATCTCAGTTTCGAAAATTGACACTTAAGACTGGTTTTGTGGTCCAGTGACACAAATGTAGTTAAAAAGCATGCTTGAGGAAAACACAAGTTCAGAAATCACATCTGAATTTGCTTAGAACAAAAAGAGTGATCAATAGTAGGCAGTAATTTTGCAGTAGTATGTGTAAAATTAAGCAGACAGGATCACATCTTGGCATAGGGATATGCAGAGGTCAATAGTCTATAAGAGACTTCAGTGTGAAGGCAGATCTTTCCAGTTTTACTCATCTCACACTGATTATTCTCTTTGACGTAGTAAAAATTTAATTCTAATTAATTTTTTTTTTTGGAACACTACTTCTGCACAATGCATACTTAATATTAAGCCTAAAATGTGTTTTAATTTCACTATTATAAGGACTGTATGATCTTTAAAATTATTATATTCATTAGCTTCTCCTTTTCTTAGTGATGTATAGTGCCAGTTTATCAGAAAGTGATGATTTTGTTTATATTTATATATCTATATATTTATACACTGTAGTAGCCTGTGGGTCAAAGCCCCCCAGAGGGCCATGGATGTAATGCAGGAGGTCATCATTTGATAAACTATATAGATATATAATATCTGTAAATAATCAGTAAAATGTACTTCTCCAAAATAAACTGCACTATTTACGTTTTTAATTATCAATAGCCTGCTTCTCTCTTCTCACTGTGTAACTTGAAAATAGTAAGAAATAATAATAAACAAAAACTTAATTTGTGCACAATTATTACATTTATTCCATTCTATCAGTCAGTTACATTTCATAAAGGAATTTCTTGACTTCTGTGTTCTAGGCAAGAATCAGTCCTGATTAAATGGTATGTGATTTTGACGTCATCGTCTGTAATTGTATGGAAGACCAGACTAGTTTGGACTATTAGCCACTAGATGGAGCCATTGGGTGATCGTACATTTTTTTAATCTTTTGAGCAATATTCATATTCACAGACACTATCATAACTGAGATAGTATATATATATAAATATATATATATGTATATATATATATATATATATATATATATATATATATATATATATATATATATATATATATATATATATATATATATTTGTTCAATGTAAACATTCGAAAGCATGTGCTTATTACTGCTTGAACAGCAAGAATGTGACCAATTTCATCCACATTTATTTTGAGATATGTATTCATTTTATCTATAGATAAACACAGACACACAACCTTATGATTTTACTTTAGACTTGTTTGGGAGATTTGATGATAGTCAGGCTGATATAAAGAAGCTTTTAATTCTAATTAATTATAAATTAATTATAATTAGTTAAGAACATACAGTTACATGATCTGTATAATCTTAATATTTATTAAAAGTAATTTACATTAAAATGAACAAGTAAATAAAATGTAAAACTCCAAAAAGTATCATTGGATCAAATAAGGGCTTAAATGCATGAAAAAATAAAAATAAAAAAAAATAAAACTTTATTGTGTTCAGGGACAAAAATTAATTAATGCCTGTTTGGCAGCAAACTAAAATAATAGCTGAAATAGCAGAGGATAAAAAATGAATAGACTAGCAACAGCATATGTATTTGAAATGAGGAGGCAGAATCACATCTTGGCATAGGGCTGTGCAGATGTCAGGTGTCTGTAAGAGACTTCAGTGTGGAGACAGATCTTTCCAGTTTTACTCATCTCACACTGATGATTCTCCAGAGGATTGGCCTGTAATGATTGAGAGGGAGGGAGAGAGGACAACCTGAACTAAACACCACATCAACCTACAGTACATCTCTGAAATAGTGAAGCTTACTGACAATAAAGAACAGTTACCTGAAAAACATTTGCTTTGAGTATCTCAGCACTCAGGTCAGGACCTAAAAAACATGCAATGAAAGTCTGAAAATGTATAATTCTGGCTGTTGAAAATCGATGCAGGTCGATACTGAAACTTCAACCATATGATTTTTAACACAGGCCTACATTGAACCACTTTCACAACTTTTAACAAATATATAGTTAAATATGCTTTATGCTTTATAGTCGCTTATATTTCAGCACAGCTACTCCTTATTTTAATCATTTAAATTTTCAATAAGTTGCTTTAACACATTCATTTTCTATAAAAATGAATGTTAAATGAATAGTTCACCCAAATAATTTCCAATATTATGGATGGAGTCTAAAAACATTTTTCTTGCTTATTGCGCTTATTCACTGCAAAGGATCCACTGGTGAGCAAGTGATGTAATGCTAAATTTGTCCACTATGAAGACAAAAACTCATCTACATCTACACCATCCTGAGGATAAGTACACTCTCCGCACATTTTCTTTTTAAGTGAAATATTTTTCTAATGTGTGAATGGGTTACCTGTACTTTGAGCCCGACAAAAGCAGAACACACAGACGGAGGACAGGAGTGAAGAGAGGAGAACACACACTGGACACACACTGAACAGCAGCTTCCAGCAGAGCACACAGTCTGATGAAGGAAGTGTGGAGAAGGTGTTGAACCGCTCAGAACCAGGACACACTGGCTCTAAATCAAACATAAGCCATTTATAAACAGTCTCACACTATTCAGTTAAGATATGTTTTATTTTAATATTAAATTAATATATACATTTTATTTTAACATCCTATTAAAATTTTAAATTACCATTAACAATATATTTAATAATGCACAGTTTCCTTTTGCCAAGCATAATGCCTAGCAAATCAGTATTCACATTCAGGTCTGAAAATATATTGTAATTTTTTGTTGTTTATTAATGTTAAAATAATAAAAATATAAATTAAGAGTCCATAAACCTTTTATTAACAAAAATTATAACCAATGCATACATGAGTTAATGTATAATATTAACTAAGAACGTAACGTAATGACACATTTGTAAATCATTTGCTAATGATTAATTAAAGAAGACAGCTGGAAGCTGAAATATATAGCTTTGATCCATCGTGGTAATTAATACATATATTTAACCTATTAGTTAATACTAGAAGTTGTTAAGAAATTAATAAATAATGACACATTTAAATAATAACAGTTTATATATTACTTGATCTATTTATCAGATAGACTATTATTTGCTGATGTAGTAATCATTAATGAATGGTTTTAATTTAAGTTAAGAATTAATTCATGCACATAAGTGCACCCATATTGTACTGTTACCGAAATTTTTATACATAATAGATGGAGTTTTCTGCAGTTGAGAATGACAGCAGGATTGTGTCAGCATAAGTACTGTATATGTGCTAGACTTGTTGCTAAATATATTAAAAGTATTATGAACATAAAAGAAATGGGTTTGTTAACACAAAACATATCAACATGAACAACAGTGAAAATGTTTTCTCACCCAAGACAGATAGACGAGTTGTCAAGTTTCCATACTCGTACTCAGATTTGACATTTATGATGCCGTGTACATCTTTACTTCTTTTATTTTCTCTCTTTGCACAGTAGTATATTCCCTCATCAGAGACACTGAAGTTTGTAATATGTAGATCATAGGAGTTACTGGAGCTGTTGAGCACGAAACTAAAATGTGGAAATGTCCCCTTGAACAGGTTTTTAGTCTCTATTAACAGAGATGGTTGATGCTCATGTGAGCAGTTTCTCAACCAAACAATCAGTGATCCTAATGGTAAGACACAGTCACCGTAGAGAGTGATGCTGTCTCCTGCTTTAACTCTCATGTCCATTTCTGCCCCAAAGACTCTCTGCTGTTCACAGAACAAAACACCTGCAAAAGAAAATACAAGTTTAAATACATGAAAGAGGACTATCAATCGAATCAATACATCAAAATTTAATGCATCAAATACAAAATTTAAACACACAAATATGGACGTACACACAAGTATGATGACTGTAACTCTTGCTCGTTCCACCTCAGTGACTGATACGGATGAGGACCTTTAGTGTGAATGGTCTGGTTCATAGTGGTGGGTGGGGAGGGATTTCTTCTTTTTTTTTTTTAAGTGAGGGTGATATTATTCTGGTCTTCTTCTACTCATTTATTTTCTTTTTTTTCTTCTTTTTTTAACACATAAAAAGCTCTTTTAGATTCTAGCCATCAATGAAATAACTTCTTCTTAGTCAACTTCATTTTGAATTACTGCACAGTTAAATGTAACAGAATGTTAAATAGTTTGTATATGTTTCAATAGACTATGTTAAAGTGCTCATTTTTTAAATACAACTGTGTAAAACCTTAAAAGAGGCAGAGAAGCCATACATTCAAACATGATCTTTTTTTGACAATATAATTATGTTTAATGTGACGATGGAGATGACCTAAAGTGCTGATCGTCATTATGGGTTTCCTGTATTGCATATTCCAGCTGCTATTGTTTTCTTTGGTCTCTAAACCTCCCAGAATTAATGTACCTGCGTGATAATATGATAATATATACAATTATTATAATTATTAACATATAATAATAGATCCTCATGGATTTTACATGCTCCAATAAAATGTATATTTATTTTATATATTTACTCAATTAAAAATACGTAATTTTAATTAATGAAAAATGAATCAATTTAAAAAATAATTTGAACTTGCCAAAAAAAAAAACATTACCTGGAAAATAAACAAATTTATATACAGATTGTTAAAATGACCAAAAAGGATTTAAACATTTGCAAGAGGACAATCACAAAGACCACTGGAAACATTTGTGGTTTGAACGTTACCTTAGAAAAAGAAGAGAAGGCTGGACTCTGTGAATAGCTAGCACTGAATTCACACACGAAAACCACTTCTTACATCCTGTTGCATGAAAAAGCCCCTGTTGCATCTTGTAATAAAACACCAGCATGCAATGTTTACGATATATACCTATCTTAGTCTGCTCAAGCAAATGCTGTCTCTGCCCTGCCATTGAAGACAGGCCAAAAAGCTTTTATTATTATTATAAGATTAAAATTATTATATTCATTAGCTTCTCCTTTTCTTAGTGATGTATAGTGCAAGTTTATCAGAAAGTGATGATTTTGTTTATATTTATATATTTATATTGTGATATTACAATTTTCCGCGTTACTTTCGCTGGGAGGGATCCCGCATACTGTAGCGCCTGTGGGTCAAACACCCCCAGAGGGCCATGGATGTAATGCAGGAGGTCATCATTTGATAAACAATATAGAAACAGATATATAATATCTGTAAATAATCAGTAAAATGTACTACTCCAAAATCAATAGCTCTATTTACGTTTTTAATTATCAATAGCCTGCTTCTCTCTTCTTATATTCACAGACACTATCATAACTCAGATAATCTCTATATATATATTTGTTCAATGTAAACATCCGAAAGCATGTGCTTATTACTGCTTGAACAGCAAGAATGTGACCAATTACATCCACATTTATTTTGAGATATGTATTCATTTTATCTATAGATAAACACAGACACACAACCTTAAGATTTTACTTTAGACTTGTTTGGGAGATTTGATGATAGTCAGGCTGATATAAAGAAGCTTTTTATTCAATGCAGAACATGTAACAAAAAATAAATAAATAAATAAATAAATAATAATAATAATTAATTATAATTAATTAAGAACATACAGTTACATGTTCTTAATCATCTTAATATTTATTAAAAGTCATTTACATTAAAATGATCAAGTAAATAAAATGTAAAACTCCAAAAAAAGTATCACTGGATCAAAAAGGGGCTCAAATGCATTAAAAAAAAACAGACACACATACAGATATGTATGCTTAATGTATATGCTTGAGAAGGCAGCACACTAAAACAATAGCTGAAATAGCAGAGCATAAAAAATGAATAGACTAGCAACAGCATATGTATTTGAAATGAGGAGGCAGAATCACATCTTGGCATAGGGCTGTGCAGATGTCAGGTGTCTGTAAGAGACTTCAGTGTGGAGACAGATCTTTCCAGTTTTACTCATCTCACACTGATGATTCTCCAGAGGATTGGCCTGTAATGATTGAGAGGGAGGGAGAGAGGACAACCTGAACTAAACACCACATCAACCTACAGTACATCTCTGAAATAGTGAAGCTTACTGACAATAAAGAACAGTTACCTTAAAAACATTTGCTTTGTGTGTGTGTGTGTGTGTGTGTGTGTGTGTGTTCCATTATTCTTGTGTGCTCTATGCAAGCAGCTCAACACTGCAAATAATAATGCGCATACGTATTCACAAGTTGTGGTTTCCTGTCTTTTTTATCAGGTGAGTGAAGAGCTTACCTTATGTTAAAAATATGGTTAGCAATAATAACATCGATCATAATCTCAATAAACGTAATCCATGCAATAAAATGATTCACATGAGGACAGTTGCAAAGACCACTGGACACATTTGTGGTTTGGACTTCTAGAGAAGGTTGGACTCTCTTTACTGGTAATGTAACAAACCACTTCTTACATCCTGTGGCCCCTAACGACCACTTTATAATGTCTAGTCTTCACTAGTCTTTATGTAGTTTCTTCACAAATATCCTCAGTAAAATATCCCTCTAAATATCCATCTTGATCACTGTGTTTTCTTTATTGGTTTTCACAATAAATGATATGTGTCGGAATCTTTCCAACTTGCAATATACAACCAAATTCTTACATAAATGAGTGCTAGTTCCATATATACACCAAAAAAGATCAAGTGATCAATTGTTATATTATACTCAAACAAAAAGCACAGACACAGACTAACCTACAAGTTTTAAAATATACATTTGCAGTTCTTGCATTCTAACATTACGGTTTAAATGTCAGGAATCTCGGGTGGGAGGGCTAGATGATTTAAGTACAGCTTGTACCAACAAGGTACATTAAAAAGGAAAACAAAAGTCAACTGTGAGTCTTATTGTGATTAAAAAGAAAAAAGTAATACACAACCAAAAACAGAAAATTGTAAGTAGACAAGTGAAAAGACCGACCACATGTGGGTATCAGGACAGACTGCTAATTTCAACATTTCTGCCCCCACGTGGTGACCTGTTACATGTAAAATAAAACAGCTTTTAAGCAGTTGATATAACTGTTATCTCATGTTTTCATGCAGTGTTCTCAAGTTGAGTTTTGCTTTCCTTTATAATTATTTCCTGTTCTGTTGACTTGATGTTACTTAATCCTAAACCAAATTGCATGATCCACATAAATCTAAATTGCATCAATGCGATGAAATTTGTTCAAAATATTATATATGACAGACAAATACACAAAGAAAAACAAATGAATGTCTGTTTTAGGGTCCCGTGGAAACATTTGTGGAACTCACAGCTGACCACAAGAAGAGAAAGAAAAAGTAAGAGAGTGAGTGAACGAACGGTGGACAAACACACAGGAAACCATTTAAACATCCTGTTGATCGACAACTCTTCATTTTGTTGCCGCAAAGATGCCAATTTTACTCATGTTAATGGCTATGCTTGTTGTCTTCATAGGTGTTGTTTTTCAAGGCACTTGCACAACAAATAAAGAAATTGTTATTCATGGCTACAAAAATACACTTAGATCTGCATTAAGCTGCTGTTTCTTAGTTATATGTTTTATGCATTTAACTTAATGGCACAGAATGGCATTTTGATAAAGGAATTTAATAAAATAAGACCCAATTTAAGGCTTGGAGCATGTGTGTGTGTGTGTGTGTGTGTGTGTGTGTGTGTGTGTGTGTGTGTGTGTGCTCTTGTTTGGGTAGGCTGCTTGCTTGCTTGCTTGAGTGACTGACTGACTGACTGACTGACTGATTAATTTCAATCCAATAAATTAAACCAAATTAATGTTATTTTAAATGTTTGAATACTTTAACTACTGAATAAGCTTTTTCTATTTAGCATTCTATTTCAACACTCAAAAAAAATATTTTTTATTTTATTTTATTCAAAATTGTTAAGATTAATTGTATTGAAAATCATAAATTGTATGAAATTGTATTGTTGAAAATGTTGTGTACTGTGCATAAATACATATGTAAATGTATCAATGGATATAAAATGTTGCATGTGTGTGCATGTGTATGTAACCGTGATACACACTAAACGTAAGCTTACACTGTGCTAGGTTCAAAAGGAGCTAAGTGATATAAACTGTACCCATAAAAGGAAATATCAGACCAGGTAAGAAGTAACCAGTAACTTTTACTCTCATTAAGTTGCAAATAACAGTTGAAACACAATTGCATAACATGTATATGAAAAAAAAATAAAAAATGGGCCCTTTAAAATAAACGAGTCTCTGATTTTGTCTTTTTGTAGTCCTTAAAGTCTGTTTTGTGATCACTTTCTGTATTAATCAATCCTGTCAATAGTTCGGTCTCAAGTGTGTCACCAGTTCTGTGACAGTTCCTCCTTTTAAAAGGAAGTTTGCACTTGGATGAAAGTGGGTACCAGCTCAGGCGACTGATACTTTCCTACCACCAGGGGAAACGTTCGATGAGTTGGTCTGCGTCTCTTCACGATCACACTGGGAGGCTGTGGATCTTCCAAGTAGTTTTCACTGTTCATAAGACCTGACCTGTTTATTTCAAACAGGAAATTTAAAATAATGTTCTATATATGTTGTGCAACAGTCATACTAAAGCATAACAACCATGTAAAATTAAGAATCACATGCAGTATAATACTAAATGATCACATGTTCAGGCCTATTTATCACACTTTAGTTCAACTTCAAATCTCAACTCAATTTCTAGAATATAACATACACAACCTTATACTTAATTAATAACAGCTGATAATAAATCAACAAAAATGGCATACTCTTATATCCCTGGATTAGAGAAAAACTGTAAACAATACAGGCTCTACATAAGTTAAGTTGCAACACATAGCTGTAGTTGCAATATTAATACTCTAATTTGAGTACCCTTTTTAAAACAAAATGTTTTATCTACTCAAAGCAGAATTTAAACATTAAAGTATAACATTTCCACTCACAACATTAAAATAAAATCATCATAGAAACCATATAGTATTTTTTATAACATTCCCTTCAATAGAAATGCTGTGTAATTCACTCAGCTATTCCTTAAAACAAAACAAATGAACATAAAAACAGCTGTGTTCAGGTAACTTAAATATCAGCTTACTATTTCTGTACTCTTTGAAAACTTTGTATCACAGTTAGCAAGCAATATTAACATCATGCAGTTCACTAGCTTACCGAGACAAATACAGGTGGAAAACGAAGTTTTCCAAACTCTCGGTTGCTCCTTCTTATTCTGTCTTCTGGTTCTTTAGCTTGCTAATACACTCACTTTTATCACTCTGTTAACTTTATATCTGTAAATTTCCTCTCGTTTCCCGTCGCCATCAATCGTGTTCGTTTTCTTTCATGCTGTGTCCCAAACCTAAGTGCATGGACTCCGAAGTGCGCATTTGAAGTGCGAATGCGTCACAGCAGCGCGAAGAAGGCTGTCCCAAACTGAAGTGTGTGGACTCCGAAGTGCGGATGTGAAGTGCGATTGCGTCACAGCGTCACGACGTAAGCTGTCCAAAAGTCAGAATGCGCAGAACTTGCTCCTTTTCTTTTAAATCTTTTCTTACAGTCTATTGAATATGGTAAACTCCCGCCTACTCTGACTCAAGGCCTAATTATCTTAATTCCCAAACCAAAAAAAGACACTTTAATTCTAGACAATTGGAGACAATTTTCCCTACTTAATAATGATTATAACATTTTAGCCTCTATATTAGCTTCTAGAATTAAGACAACTTTGGATTTCATTATCGATGACACACAGTCAGGGTTTATGAGCAATAGGCACATCTCGAATAATATTCGCTTGGTATTAGACCTTGTTGATTACCCACATCTATACCCAGACGAGAGTTTCATTTTCTTTTTAGAGTTTCATAAGGCCTTCGACACTGTTGAACATCATTTCATATATTCAGCCCTAAACAAATTTGGTTTTGGTGATTTCTTTATTAATTCCGTTAAAACTTTATACTCTAATGCAAATTGTTCAATCAAACTGCGTAATGGCACCTCACCCAGATTTAATCTCAGTCGTGGTATCAGACAGGGATGCCCTATTTCCCCATATTTATTTTTACTTTGTTCACAACTTCTTGCCGACCATATTAAACAGAGCCCTTTAAGAGGTATCACTGCTGCTGGCAGTGAAATAATTATTAGTCAATTAGCTGACGATACCACACTTTTTTTAAAAGATGCAGGAGAAATACATTTAGCCCTCAAGATTATTCATACATTTTCAAAAGCTTCAGGGCTTTACCTGAATTTAAATAAGTGTGAATTAATGTCTCTTAAAACCAGTAATCTTCTCTCAATTTGTAATATCCCCATTAAAGATGATGTATTTAGGTATATTATATGTATATTACATATTTAGGTATTAAGATTATAAAGAATGAAGAGGAACGATGTAAAATTAATTTTTCACCAGTCATTGAACAAAACAAAAAAAAAATTAAATCAGTGGTTAATGAGAAAACCTATCCTTGAGGGGGATAGTGCTGATCACAAAGGCAGAGGGCATCTCGAGACTTACATATGCAGCGCTCTCCTTAGCAGTTAATGATAACACTTGTAAAACTATTGATAAAATGCTGTTTAACTTCTTATGGAAAAATAAAACCCATTATATAAAAAAATCTGTGGTTATGAACTCAACTGAAAATGGAGGCCTGAACTTCTTAGATTTTACCACCCTTAATCATACTTTCAAAGTTAACTGGATTAAGCAATTTCTTAAAAAACCAACTTCTATCTGGAATATTATACCACACTTTATCTTTTCACAAGTTGGTGGTCTCCAATTTCTTTTGCTTTGTGACTACAGTATTACCAAGCTTCCTTTAAAACTTTCTAACTTTCATAAACAAATGATTCTTTCCTGGAATTTAATCTATAAACACAATTTCTCTCCAAACAGATGTTTTATCTGGAACAATAAGCATATTCTGTATAAATCTAAATCTTTATTCCTTATGAATTGGTTTTATAATTATATTGTTTTTATAACAATGAAGGTCTTATGTTGACCTACTCTGAATTCCTTTCTAAATATAATATTCCAGTTACTCCTAAGGACTTTGCTGTGGTTATGGATGCTGTTCCTTCTGGTTTAAACATGCTTCTTAAAAACACCTGTCCTCTGCTCCCTCCATACTCGTTTGATCCTGCTGATACTGAAGTAGGCCGTATCTGTTTCTCTCTTTCCTGTATGAAAAATAATAATCGTTGTGTACGGGCTTTGCTCCAAAGGGATATTGTCTCCAGACCTGCTATTATATCATTTTGGAATGGTTATGCTGATAATCTGTTATGGAATAATATCTAAAAACTTCCTCACAAATATTTAATCACAAACAAAATCAAAGAAATTTCACTTAAACTCATTTATAAATATTACCCATGTAATTATTATCTTGTGAACAGATTTAATTGTGATATTGATACAGTGTGTACATTTTGTCATCTACACGATGAAACATTTTATCATTTATTTTGGAGTTGTCCTCATACAATGTGTTTTTGGTCAGATTTCTGTTCTTTTATTAAGGCTCATGTCATGCCCAGCTTTCAACTGTGTTTTAAAAATGTTTTATTTGGTTTTTTCGCTTATGACAAATCCTTTCATAAGGAATATTACTTAATTAATCTGCTGCTTCTGTTAGCGAAATTTAGTATTCATAAAAGTAAATTTGGAGGAAAGAAGCCTTTATTTTTCATTTTAAGAGCAGAAATTTTACAATACCTAAACACAATATTGGGTTTGAAAAATAAGAAAGCTACAAAGTGTGTCTCAATATGTAAACACTTTAAAATTTTTAGTTAACTTGTAAATTTGTCGCTGTTTATGTATGTTTTTTATGTTTGTTTATCTGCTTTACTCGTTGTACCCCCCTGACTGTAACTGTAATTCTTAAAACAATAAAAAAAATAAAAATAAAAAGTCAGAATGCGCACTTCCAAGGGCGCATTTGAAGTCCGAATGCGTCACCGCGGCGCGACGAAGGCTGACGAATTTCGAAAGCGACTTCAAATGCGCCCTTCAATTCCCATGAAAATGAAGTGTACATCTATGGACACTTCGTAACCTACCATGTCCCAGAATCAGTTGCGTGCATATGATGACGGTGGCAGGTGAGAGTTCTGTGGAGGACTTCACATTGATATATAAAGAGATATTACACTATTTTAATACAATTAAAGTAATTTTAACCCTGTATAGCCACTTGGTTACATTTTCTAAATATTTGAGAAAAAAACCAAGTTCAGATATCAAATATGACATTGCTGAGTGCAGTAATTTTGCAGTAAATTGTATAAATTGAGCAGGTAGAATCACATCTTGGCACAGGGATGTGCAGATGGCAATAATCTATAAGAGCCTTCAGTTTTGAGACAGGTCTTTCCCATCTCACACTGATGATTCTCCAGAGAATCCCCCTAAAATAGGAGATGCACAAAAAAATTAGACAAACTTAACTACTGTGTTGCACACACAGAAGAGGCGGAGACTTCTGGTGGCACATATATTGTTTTATTGCTGTATACTGTCTGCTGCAGAAACACAAACAGAAAGAGAAAGTAGAAATCTTTCAATTGTGTATCAGTGGCTGCCAGAGTGGCTTCTTCATATATAAATGAAGCTCTATGTCCTGCGGCTCATGATCACCCTCTAGCGTCACCCGCCAGCGTCTACAGGTCTAAGTGATGTTCAAGTTGGCATAATTATACAGTATTATATACAATTATATTTTAATATACATTTAACGCAAGAACCATATTTAACAGATAAGTAATAATATTAATGAAAACCATACAAACATGACTACTTCAGTCCATACCACTACACCCTCCCCCACTTAAAAAAAAAATGTTCTTCGACATTTTACCACAACTTTAGAACGGTTGTTTTCAGGCTGACCCGTTCATTGCTGCAAGACAAAAGGTAGGTTTTCAGTTTGTTTTAACTCATGAAATCAGTTATTCCCTCCTTGCCATGGCTTATTTTCTAGAAAAATGGGGGTTCAGTAACTATTGTGCTACAATCTCTAACTATTGCACTGTACAATTTATCTGACTATTCCTACCAGCAATGTTAGCATAAATGTAAACAGTTACATCTTAATTAGATGAGTCTTACCCTGTAATCAGACTCCATAATATTCGGCCACTTATTCACTTAATCTTGTTACCTCTTTTTTTTTCTGCTTACTTTACAGGTCACAGGTCTCCAATCACAGGTATGTATTCTTTTTATTTCCTCTTTCTAAATTTTTTTTCTCTGATATTTGATTGCCTTTAGTTTACCATCCTGTTGTTTATTAAAGTCAACGGCCTCCACAGATTCTGACCACAGGCAGGCTGGAAGTTGATATCCTTTAGAACTACATTTCTCTGTACCACTGTCGGTTCTCCCAGTTCATTATATGTCAACATCTTTGGCTGATGTCTCTGCCTTTGTGGGTAAGTGCAGGACTGTGGTACCTCCAGTTCACTCACAGAATCGCGATTCCCCTCTTCAGATTCGCTGTTCTCCTGTGGAACATTCTCCTCCTCCGTTCCTGTGACATCTGCATTCTCTCCCTCTCCAGCATCAGGTTGGTATTCAGGTAAATACTCATCCATCATAGCCGGTTCAAATGGTTCATCTTCAGGATTCAGTGTGGTGAGCTTTGCACTGTGTTCAGTACGGGGCAGGAATTTACAGCATAGTTCATATCTTTCATCATCATCATCACTGCCTGAGTCTAGGTCGTGTTGTTGTTCTGGCACTTTCCTGTTCTTAACACTGTGCTTTCTTTTTTGTGTTTGGCTGTCTTTTGTGTCTGGCTTTTCTACAGGTAAACTGTCACAGGGCAGCAGGAGGTTTCTGTGCACCACCCGATTCTGTCCTCCTTTCTCTGGTCTGATCTCGTACACAGGACCATCAGGGCTTTTCCGACTTATCACCGTGTACACACAATCTTCCCAGTGTGAGCGCAGTTTACCTGGTCCTCCTCTTTCGCTTAGGTTTCTGAGTAATACTCTGTTGCCAGGCAAAAGCTCAATGCCATGAATTTTCTTGCAGTCTTTGATGCAATATCATAGGCTTCCTGTATCCGTGTTTGCCAGTTTGCAACATACTCTGCATAATTCTGCTGTTTCTCATTCGCCTGCAGGTTGAACATGAGATCGATGGGGAGCCGGGGTGAACGTCCGAATAGCAGATAATATGGAGAGAAGCCAGTTGCTTCAGAACGGGTGCAGTTGTATGCATGCACCACTTTGGACAGCGAGTTTTTCCAGTCAGCCTTCTTAGTATCACTCAGTGTCCTGAGCATGGACAAGAGCGTCCTGTTGAACCTTTCAACTTGCCCATTGGGTGATATGGGGTTGTGTGAGACCCACGCACACTGCAAACCTCTTGCAACTGATCCATCAGGTGATTCTCAAATTCTCTTCCCATGTCGTGGTGGATTTTTTCAGGGAAGCCAAACTTGAGGGCAAAATCACCAAAGATGTGCTGTACCACAGTTCTTGCCGACTTATTTCTTGTGGCGTATGCCTGGGCAAAATGTGTAAAATGGTCCATCACTACAAGTATGTACTCGTAACCATTTTTGCACTTCTCAAGGTGGAGAAAGTCAATGGACACAAGCTGGAAAGGGTAGGTGGTTTGAATTGAAACCAATGGGGCTTTTGTAATCTTATGAGGGTTTTTTTCTTTTCAGGCACTCACATACACGTGTCACAAAGTGCTCTGTCTCTTTTTGCATATGGGGCCAATAGAATCTTTCACGAATTAGACTTAGAGTCCTCTCTGTTCCAAGATGCCCCATCTCTTGATGCAACTCTCTGTAAACCGTTTGATGATTTTCTTTCGGTAGAATAAGCTGATTTCTCTTTCCTGCTTTTCTGTACAGGACTCCTTCATCACTCAAGTGCAGTCGTGTCCATTGTTTCAAAAGGAATCTGGTCTACTGGCATTCTTTTTTGAGAGTGTGGCCGAATGGACGACTGTTATTCTTTTTGTACTCCAGGACACGGCTGATAACTGGGTCTTTCTCTTGGTATGTTTTAACTGCTCCTGCGACAGACACAAATTAGTGGGTAGTGAGATGTTGTCTTCCACCAGATGTACAGCTTGTAAGTGAATTCCACTTGACCACAGAGGAGCATCCTTCAACGTTAAAACCACACCCTGCACTGCAGCACTTATCACATCTTGGTTTATCTCCTCTGTGCACAGTATCATGTACTGGTCAATGTCAAGTGGCATCCTCGACAAGCCATCTGAATCTGCATTGCATCTCCCAGGCCGGTATTTGATGGTGAAATTAAAATCTGCCAGCTTTGCCACCCAACGGTGCCCTGTTGCATTGAGTTTGGCTGTTGTCAAAATATACGTTAAGGGATTATTATCTGTGTATACTTCTAAATGTGGAGCATGGAACAAATAATCCCTAAAGCGTTCGCAAACGGCCCACTTAAGAGCGAGGAATTCTAGTTTTCCTGAATGCATGTGGTAGTTTTTCTCCGGTGGTGTGAGAGTCCTTGACCCATATGCAATCACTGACATCTTCCTATTTTGTTTTTGACTGCCTCCAAACCATCCTGTGACGCATCACAATGGAGAACAAACGGTAAAGTCAGATCAGGATAAGCAAGGATTGGTGGCTCTATTAAGGGGTCAATCAGTGTTGATGGGTCTGTGTCCAAGGTGTGGGTGTGTTGGGAGATAACTGCCCTTTTGACTTAGTACTGACTCTTCTTTTCTTTCCCTTAGGCTCAGCAGGTTCTGTGCTTTGAGGTGGTGTCGCTATGAGCTGATAGAGAGGTCTTGCCAGGCGAGAGAAATTTGGTATGTAGGTCCTATAATAGGAGAGGAATCCCATAATTTTTCTCAGATCTCCCACTGTAGCTGGTTTTCGGAGCTTCAGGGCCTGTACCAGGGCTATTTCAGCTGGATCCATGGAGTATCCATCCTCAGACACGATACGGCCCAAGAACCGCACTTTCCTTTGGAACAGTTCACATTTTTGTGGACTGAGTTTGACTCCATGTTTCTGGTATCTTTGGAGGACTGTGCGAACATGAGTCTCATGATCATCGAAAGAGGTACTATGCACAAGGTTATCATCCAGGTAAGGCTGACAGATAACATCTCTCAAATCCTCAAGACAGGCTTCCATGTTCCTCTGGAACTCAGCTGGAGCTGAACTTAGGCCAAATGGAATCCTGTTCCATTGAAATAGTCCCCAGGGTGTTATAAAGGCTGTTAGGGGTCGGCTCTCGACATCCAGGAATCCTTGGTGATAGGCCTTCCCTTGGTCCAAGACTGAAAACCAAGAACTGCCACTGAGGGAGTCCAGCACATCCTGGATCCTGGGAATGGGGTGCCTGTCAGGTACAGACTTGCGATTTAATTCACGATAGTCACAGCAGAGTCTTAGGCTCCCGTCCTTTTTCCTCACACATACGACTGGCGAGGAGTAATGAGATCTTGATTTGCTTATCCACCCTCGGTTTAGCAGATCTTGGAGATACTCCTTCCCCTCCTGTAAAAGTGGCTTGGGCACAGAAATGTAAGTCTTTTGCACCGGTGATTTGTCATGGCGTGTAATATCCATGTTGAGTGAGGGGATGCAACCAACATCATTATCATCAAAAGCAAAAGCATTGCACTCTTCCTTTAACAGTTGTCGTACAATCTGTTGCTGTGACTCTGTTAAGTGTTCAAGTTTTATTGGTGGATCCCACTGACTGGGTCTCTTTGATTGATGTGGTGTAACACTCACCCCACATGTCTGCACCGTGGATGTTGGCTGTTCTATCACCTGCTCCATCTGAGTCTCATTTCTCTGGAAAGAGTCTGTTGCTATTGGGTAAGTTGTCTTTACCACTTCCAGGTGGCCAACGATGAGTTGTGGCGTAAGTATGACTGGGTGACTGGGTGACTGGCTGTATTAGCGATGGCAATTGGCACTTTCACTGTCTTCCCATTACCGACTTTGACTATGCCTTCCTGCATTACTACACCTTCTGGTAGTGGTGATGGTTCACTTGGAGCGAATAACAGGCTTTGATCTTGAAATTGCCGTCCAATGTGTGCTTGTGCATAGACAGTGGTTATTTGCCCTGCATTGAGCTGGATTCTTTGTTTACCAACTCGCACCGTCACATTTGAATTTACAGTCTTCAACAGTTTAAGCATGGATCTTGCCTTATTTATTGAAATAGAGAAAGCTTTGCTTACCCTACAGACAGTACTGGACCATGGTCTCAATTTCTCCCACCTGGTAATTATCTCTTCAAATATTGTAGCCGATGATAGGGTTTTCCGCCACGCTAATATCACTTGCCATGAGCATAGGTACTTGCAGGGTCTCTTCTTTACCTGGATCATCACTTAATCGGAAGCTCACTTCCACCCAGCCATCAAAAGGGCTCTTTGTGTGATTGTCGGCCAATCCAGTCAATGTTCCTGGCCCCAGGAGCTCCTCAATCGGTCTGACGGTGGTATGTGGTAAGTGTCGTTCTCTCCAGTCTGCGTTGATAATACTGGCTTGGGCTACTGTGTCCCATAAGGCTTCAGCTGCGACATCATTGAGGCGGCAGTGGACCAGGCACCTTTTTCCAATGATGTTGGAAAAAAAGTTTCCAAAAGTTTAGGCGTAGCAAGGGATAGTAACTTATCAACAGAATTGGTCACATCTGGGTGAGTAGCAGGTTGAATGTTATTTTCTTTACTGTCTTGTTTGCTTTGCACAGGTCTGGATGTCTGTCGCGCTTCTGAACTCGTCTGGGACCCGATGGCAGAATGGACTACTGGGGGGTCCAGCTCAGCAGTCCCCTCCCATTTCCCGATGCCGGCCTCCTTTGTCGACAGCCCCGTGACAAATGTCCATCTTGTCCGCAGCGATAACAGTGCCTGCACTTTTCACCTCTTTGGGCCTCCTGGCATGAATGGCAGCCTTTGGGTCTCCTCTCAGTTCGAAGTGGAGTCATGGGTGGGTGAAACTGTGATCTGGTCGCTTCCATTGTCTCTCTGAACATTTTGGTCATTTCCATGACGTTTGCTCTGAGGTCTTCAAATGCTTTAGCAGTGTCATTGTCAGTATCTTTGCTTTGTATCTGTTTCTTCTTGTCTTTGAAAGTGTTAATGTCTTTCATTAATGTCTCTTTCCTCTGTCCTTGAGTCTCCATCTCGCTGCTTGAATATCGCTCAGTGTTGAAGACATGTTCTACTGTTTGAACTTCGCTTAGTCTAAGAGGCTTTTGAGTCACTGCTTTCTTTAACTTTGTTTGTCTCTCCAATTCCAGATTAGCAGCTTTACCGATTTCCTCAATCAACACATCTTCTGCTATTTTAGGATCACTGAGGTATGGTTTGACTTGGAACTTAACTGCATCATTTAGAAGGCCTGTCTTCACAGAGCGAAGAAACTTTTGTTTGATGAGCTAAACTGTTCTCCATCCTGCTCATCTCCAGATGTCCACAGTAGTTTCTCCCTCAGTTCAATGGCTCGGAACAGGAAACTTTGAGCAGACTCCTTGAGTTCCTGAGAGATGTTCATGAGCCTGTGCAGTAGATCAGATGAAGAGTCTTTTTTATAATGTCCTCTGAGGATGGTCTTTAATGTGAAAAGTGTGAGGTCTCGCTTAATTTCAAGGAGTTCCCTGAGGGGAAGGCCAGGACTCACTGCTCTGATAACTGCTTCAATGATTTCTGCCTCTGCATACCCCTTCCTCACTCTTGATTCGATCTGGTTGTTGAGGCTTGTGTATGACAATTTTTCCTTTTGGCCAGCCTCTCCAATCTGTCCGGAGACTCGGAATTCCCTCCTCAGAGTAACTTCTGGAATCGGTACGTGTCTTGTGACTTGTTTTTTCACACTCATTTCCTCTTTTCCTTTCTGATGTTTTTCTTCAAGTAGCCCAATCTGTTCCTCTAATGCACGATGGGCATTTGCATGTGTCTGCTGTAGTTCTGCATACTCTTTCCTTAGCTTCTCTATCTCAGCCTGGGTTACTGGTGACTCTTTGAGCTCGGCTGGTTTCTTAAGGGACTCGATGAAACACAAAAGTTCATTAAGGCTCTCTGCGTATTGCCCCTCTTCTAAACTTTCCTCAATTTCATCCAACGTTCCATCTGCCAGCCTTATCAGTGCTCGCCTCGTTTGGCCTGAGAAACCTTCACCCGATGGCTCGCTGCACTTAAGATGGAGGCAGACTTTTATAAGTTCAGGCTTCTTGAGCATCAGAAACTTGGAACTAATGCAGTCTTGAAGTTCTTCCATTTTTTTTTCTTGGTTTGAATTCCGTCTCTTTAATATACTTTATAGAATTCTCTTTATTGATGAATCTTCTGTTATTTCTAGGTTCATCTCAGGGAGGAACTGTCTCTCTCACATCCAATCAGCAGTTCTCTTCTGGCTGGCTCGCCTTGATGTTGCACACACAGAAGAGGCGGAGACTTCTGGTGGCACATATATTGTTTTATTGCTGTATACTGTCTGGTGCAGAAACACATAAACAGAGAGAGAAAGTAGAAATCTTTCAATTGTGTATCAGTGGCTGCCAGAGTGGCTTCTTCATATATAAATGAAGCTCTATGTCCTGCGGCTCATGATCACCCTCTAGCGTCACCCGCCAGCGTCTACAGGTCTAAGTGATGTTCAAGTTGGCATAATTATACAGTAATATATACAATTATATTTTAATATACATTTAACGCAAGAACCATATTTAACAGATGATAAGTAATAATATTAATGAAAACCATACAAACATGACTACTTGAGTCCATACCACTACAACTGTCTTTGACATTACAAAGCTTGAAAATGTACTAAAAACAAATAATAATACAGATACCTTATTAACATCCACTGTGATTATGTCTGCATTCCACTCAGAACCTAAAGATAGTATGAATATGAAGCTCTTAAACACATAACATTTTAAGTACCATCTTAACACGTAAATATTATATTAACTGATGAGCAGTTTTCTTTATAAGCAGCATGATCATATAAACATAATTAAATATGTGAAAAAAAAATATTTCACATTCAGCTGCATACTCCTCAAACAAAAAAACAAAAAAAATATATATATATATATTATGGCAGCAACACAATATCAATCATTCAATGGAAGAAACATAACTTTAATTTAAATTTACATATATGAGAATTCTAAAAAAGCAAGTCTGGACATCTGGCATATTTGACATCTGCAAATGCACAAATATTGTATACAAAAAATAAATAAAAGCATTCTTTTCAATAACTTGCTTTTAAAACACATTTGACATATTTATGATTTGTTTGCAGCTTTAACCAAAGTATTTAGAAAGCTCTCAGACTAAATCTAAAATATCTTAAACTGTGTTCCGAAGGTGAACGGAGGTCTTACGGGTTTGGAACGACAAGAGGGTAAGTCATTAATGACATAATTTTCATTTTTGAGTGAACGATCCCTTTAAGCAGTAAAGAGAAGAGAAATAAAAACATGAAGCTAGGGTACAATTAGTGTTGCTTTTGTCGACAAAAATTAACACTAATTATTGTTGTCAATGAACCTTTATCACGTGATGAAAACGAGACGAGACGCAACGTAAATGCTGGTCATGTGACGATGACTATAATTAAATGTATAATGCAATATTATCGATGAATAAAAATGAGACTAAATGTGTTTTACAAAATAAAAACTATGCTAAAATGTCTTTTCATTTTCGTTGACCAAAACGAGACAAAACTAAATGTTATAATGTTATTTCGTCTTGTTTAGTCACGTTATTATTAGGTGCGTTTGACTTGAAGCATGGCTACAGACGGCGATCAATGAGAGTAGCCGCATGCGGTCAGGGGTGGAGTTGAAAATGGAGCCGTCAAGCCGGACACTTTCTGCTCCCAGTGTTTGCGAACTTTGTCACAGATTAAGTGAATTAAATTTAAATTAGTCAAATACACAAATGTTTCAAAAACATTTCCATGAGCAACAGAAACACTTTTTGTATACTGCTTAATACAGCGCCATCTTTTCAAGAATAAAGTTTAACAGTCATATACTATTTAAATACTAATAAAGTGGGGGTATATATGCTTTTATCAATGTTGTATGGTAAATGTGATTCAATACAACAGTGCGACTACAATAGAAAAAAAAAAGCTTTTACAGTTTTACAGATTTACTGGAACTGAAAAGGTTCGAATAACACGAAACACACGTGATCGTTGTCATGCGGTGAATCTGGCCAACAGCTGTGTCATCATCAGCACTCCTGCAGTCGCTCTGGAGAAACTGCTGCGGCTGAGTCAGCTGGGAGCTGTCGAAACACTTCCGCGGTACTTTGATGCCACACGTGACTTGTGGCGTCTGCGCCATCTCAAGTCGGACAAAATTTCTAACCGGCATACACTGTTTCAACTGGCATCCTGTATGTGTATTAGGTGAGGGGTTTGTGACTATTCGTAAAATCTAATGAAAAATGTTGTGTCTGATAATTGCAATAAAGATATCTGAAATTACAATTGTGACTATCCAAAATTATATTAATGAATAGTCAAAACCAAGTTTTAAATGTAAAACAGCTTGCCATACTACAACGAAATTCTTCCTAGGATGGTGACATCACATACCCTGCCCCTGGAAACACGCAATGATGTTTCACAGACATAGTTTTGTTCCAGTTTTGCTGTGCTTATGTCTTCTTTGTGTCCCCAGCTCAGCAATCAGATGCATCAAAACAACAAATTTAACTTGACCCATCTGACTTAACTGTTCATGCCAGAGATTTAACATAATTGTAAGCCAGGAGTATTTTCAACAGGAGGAACACTTAAGCTGGCTTGATAGTGACTTCAATAAGGGTGGTTGCCCCTCTATGGGTATAACAAATATGCAGACAGCACATATTGATGTGCTGTCATAATTGTTTTATATATATATTGTGACACGTGTCCCGAGCACTCATCAGCGTCACCCTAGAAACCGAGCAGTGAGACCTGCACCTGCTCGTCACGGGCTGAGCGGCCACACCTGCGCCCCATCAAGCTCTGGCTACATAAACCCAGAAAACGAACGCAGAGGTGAGAGATGTCTCCACAAGACTCGGCTAACCCCATCTTCTATTGTTTCTACGGAGAGCAGTGTGTGACCGCCAGCCCCACCACACACGGGAGAGCATGGACCCACACCACACAGCGCACCAATTGAAGAGGAAGCCGAGCACCAAAGTGCCTCACGCCAACCCCCTTTCACCACCTTTTCATTAAGGCAGCCGGTATGCGGAACCTGTCCAAAATTGATGAGCTGGTCGAGGCCATTGGGCTGGCAGAGGCCACCCAACACCGGGAGGTTGGGGAGAGAGCGCCGGTGTTTCCCCGAAGGGTGGTCCAGGAGCGGCACACGCCGGAGGGCACCCAGCGACCAGTGAGCAGGCCGGTGGTTCCCGGCCCTCAAGATGAGCCCATGCCCACCGAAGCACCCCGCTCTCCGGAACGACCTTGGCTGGCCGGTTGCGCCGTGCACATGGTGAACGTGCCGCAGACGGAAGTGAAAGTAAATGGCCGCCCCTTCCTCGACATTCTTGACTCCGGCAGTGTGGTCAGCCTGGTCAAAACGTCGGTCCTACCTCTGCAAGCCGAAGCCAAAACGAAGCTGCAAATCACTTGTGTGCATGGCGACACCCGAGAAGTACCTGCGCGGCGGGTTACCATCGCTGTGCCATCCGGCGCCTGGCCAGCAGACGTCAGACTAGTCAAGAATCTGCCAGTACCAATCCTCATTGGTAGGAACTGGCCGGAGTTAGATCGCTTGCTCACCACCGCCACTCAGCCTGCCAGCCCTGCCAGGAACCGCCCAACCTGGAAGATCATGAAAATGTCCCAACGGCGTCCCGTGTTGCTGGCCTCGGACAGCCCCAAGGATGGTGAGTCACCCCGCTCCAAGTTCTAATCTCTACTTTGATCTCTACCAGCAGGTGACTGGGGCCGGGGGTTTTCCCAAGGAGCAACACGAGGATGACCGCTTAAAACACTGTTGGGCCCAAGTGAGGGTTGCGGAAGGGAGAGAACTCCAGCCAGCGCCCCACCCAACTCACTTTGTGGTGAAAAATGGCCTGCTTTACTGTGTCGCGCAGCTGAGGGGGAGGAAAAAACCCTGCTAGTTGTCCTGCGCAGCAAGACAGAAGCGGTGATGGAAATAGCCCACGCACACCCTATGGCAGGCCACCTGGGGGCTCAGAACACGATACAGCGCATCCGCGACCGATTCCACTGGACGGGCTTGGAGGCCGAAGTCAGGCGTTTCTGTTAGGCCTGACAAACCTGCCAACGGAAATATCCTCCGTCCCCTCCCCCCAGCCCACTGATACCGCTGCCCATCATTGAGGTGCCCTTTGAGCAGATTGGGATGGATCTGGTGGTGCTGCTTCCGAACCATGTACTGTTTCTGGTCCCCACAGCCGCCTGCAAATTCATGGCCACCTGGCAGGGGCCGTACACCATCACAGAAAAGGTTGGCCTGTTACCTACCGTGTGCGGCAGCCAGGAAAAAGGAAAGAGGACCAGCTATATCACGTCAATCTCCTGAAGCGCTGGGTCGGGACCGGGTCCCCAGCTCTCTGCCTACACCAACTCCCGTGGTTGTCAATATGGACCCTCAACTCTCGGCCGCCCAGAAGTCGGAGCTGCAACACCTGCTCAGTCAGTTTTCTGATGTGTTCTCCCCCCAGCCTGGGTGGACCCATGTCTTGGAGCACGACATCAACACACTACCTGGGGTCATCATCCGGCAGCAGCCTTACCATGTCCGGGAAGCTCGGCAACACACCATCAAGGAAGAGGTACAGGAGATGCTGAGGTTAGGGGTCATTGAACCATCACGCAGCACATGGTCCAGCCCCATCATCATGGTTCCAAAGCCTGACGGCACCCGAAGACCACAAGAGAAGAAGGTGGCAGCTATCCTCTCCGTGCCGCAGCCTACTTCCAAAACTCAGATACGGGTCTTTTTGGGGTTGGCAGGGTTCTACCGCTGCTTTATCGCTAACTTCTCCTCTTTAGCTTCTCCCCTGACAGACCTTACCAGGAAGGGGCAGCCAGAGAAGATCCCTTGGACCCCTGAGACAGAGGCGGCATTCCAACGGATAAAGTCAGCCCTCACGTTGGAGCCAGTGCTCCGAGCCCCCGACTTCAACCGCCCCTTCCTACTGCAGACGGACGCATCCGACACCGAGTTGGGGGCTGTTCTATCCCAGGGCCACAACGGTGAGGAACACCCGTTGATCTACATAAGCCGAAAGCTGACCCCCGCAGAGCAACGGTACGCCAAGGTAGAGAGAGAAGCGTCGGCCATCAAGTGGGCAGTCCTGGAGCTCAGGTATTACCTCTTCGGCAACCACGTCACCCTCTTAACTGACCATGCTCCCCTACAGTGGATGGCCGGAGTGAAGGAGACAAACACCAGGGTGACCCAGTGGTTCCTCGCGCTCTAGGACTTCAATGCAAATGCCGGCGGACTCTCCCCCGAATATGGGCAGCTTTCACAGGTCTGTCAGGGTCCGCTCCAGTGATGATAATCAAAGAGACAGTATCAAAAGTACAGAAAGTCGTACAGCATATCTAGGTACAGCCACCTACAGTGCAGCCAGCTTTACAAAGACTGTGGGTCTGGTCACCAGGAAAATGGACAACAGGGAGTGCTTTTGGGGTTTTACTCCTCAAATGACCACCCTGGCAACTGTAGCTGGGATTGCTTTATAGGCAATGGAGGTCTTGAAAAGTAAAGTGTGTGTGTGCGCACATTGTGTTTTTACCGTAACAATTATGGTCGCTTGAAGTTCATGTGTTTTCAATATAGTGTACAATGTTTTGTTATTATTATTACTCAAAAACAATTAACTTAAATTGTGGAAATTATTCTTCATTATTTTACTGTGGTGTATTTGTATATGTTGTTACTTCGCTTAAAATACAAAATTCAACACACAAAATTCTCACTGAGGTATTATTTTAATAATTTATTTAATATTTCATTTATTGTTCACTGCTAAATATCACAAACATAAGGTTTACTTTCTAAAATTTATGGAATGTTACACTGGCAGTTGTAAAACAAACATGAACAAAAGGCAGAAGCCCTCAAAATATGGATTGTGGATGTCTGTAGTGCAAATTGCTAGTGGGAAATTAAAAAAGAAGAATTTAGCGCCTTCGTGTCATAAACTGTAAAAGATTAGTTTATTATTTGTTTTCTTATTTCTAGTAGGTGGAAGTAACAAAGATAAAAGTACAAATAATATTACGTACAAATAGGTGAAATAAGTTGCAAAGCACCCTTTACACGTGTATATAACAATTAATAATACAAAACAAAAGTTTTAACAAAATAAATTAAAAGATGTACTGTTTTAAAAGTTTGTCCGGACCAACGTGGCGGCCGCTTCGCTAGTGGAGGTTACGTAATTTTACGGAAAGTGTGGCACGGTCCAACATGGCGACCGCGTAGCGAGCGCAACCAGTTGGGTTCAAGACACTTGTGTATGTGTGTGACGCTGATGACGTGTTATCTGGTGCGCCCGAGCTTCGTTTGTCTTCAGCATAGATAGACAGGTATTCAGTCTGAGGGAGAGGCACGCTGTATTCAAGCTGTTCTACATTGTTTGTATTTTGCCATTGCTATATTTTTTTTAAATGGTGCGTAAGTGTGCATGTCGCGGATGTCCTAATCGCCAAAAACAACCACGGCGATGTAAAAGTGCATTACCAACGCCGACAAATGAAAGGATTCATTTTTACTCTTTCCCGGTAAACGACCCAGAGCGAGTAAAGCTATGGCTGCTATGTGTTCAGCGAGATGTTGATTTACCTCTTCAGCTCGCCCGTCTGCTGACATTGTGCAGTGAGCATTTTTCACCAGACGACTTCAGACCAGGTACGGGAAAGATACGTCCAAAACTGAAAAAAACAGCTGTGCCCAGCCTGTGTTTACCACACACAAAGGTATGTAAGCAGTATAGTGAGATTGTGCAGTGTTACAGTTACTATGCAACTTATTCATATTGCTTGACTTCTTAGTTTTATTAAAAACGGTTGTTAAAAGTTTTGTAATGCTATGCTTTGGATTAAACTGTAAATTACCCTAACCCTAAATAAAACTGTACCATGAAATGTTTTAGGAGACTCCGAATTATCCACTGCAGCTAAGCCAGGACACCAAATCAGAAGGTACAGGTGCAGAATCTCAGGCAGCAGCTACACCTTCTACCAGTCTGCTTCCAGTAGCAGCTGAGAAAGAGGGGAACAGAGAGGAATTTGTAACCACATTTTTAGCTTGTGTTCCCCAGTCAACCCCACTGAAATCATATGACAGACAAAGATCTGTGGAAGAAGCTAAGGATTCCGTGTCAAAACTTCGGTTGGTGCTATCAACTCCAGAGTCAGCGAAGGACCCATCCCGTCCATCAAAATCAGTGACATACTATGCCATGCCTGTCATAAAGTCCTTTCAATCTGTAAGTATATATCAGAACAATATGTCTACGTCTAACAAAATGTTACGTCTAAAACACTGCGGCTCAGCAGGGGCGGAAAGCCAGTATCCTCCATTATACAGCGCAATGCAGATGTCATCTCATCTGCTGAATGTTCCACATGTTCCAGCTGCGGCATTACCAGCTGCGTAACTTTGCTTTAAAAAGTGGTGGGGACACCGCGCAACTCGTTTTGCTAGTTTTTGATTTAATAACCTAATTTACGTGGGGACTGGGTTTAGAGTTGAAAAAAAAAACTTAATTTTTGCTTTTTTCCAAAAATACAACAATGTACCAGGGGCTGCGACAGAGAATTTTGAACACAGGTGCTGAGGGGGTGCAACATTACTGACGGGGAGCTGCAATTCAGCGCTCCAGACCCACTGGTCAAACTGTCTGAGTTGGTCGCAAGAGCAGTTTTTATTTTTTTGCTACAACATGCTATTCATCAATGCATGCTGATGAACTTTTATTATAGTTTATAGTTATATGGTTACGAAAATGGTTAACCCTTTCGTTTTCATCAGTAGAATTGTTTCTGTTTTGAATTTTGTGAATGGAATTGCTCTTTTGTTCTGCTATAAGCCCGGCTTCGGATGCTTTCAATTTCGACATCGCGATCTTGTCAGGTTTAACAATAAAAGATAATTGTCTGTTTTGCTTATACATGTATAGGCTACATACACCTTTCATTCAAAATTTAAGACTAAAAAATAAAAAGGACTCATTGTTGTTGTTGTTTTTTTAAAATACACAATAACAATAAAACCATAAGATTCAATGGCTTACAAAACGTTTATTAACAAAAATGAATAAGATGAGGCATGACATAGGCCTACACAACATGCTGTTTTAGGCTATAATAATAAATTACAGAACATTTAGCAAACACAGAGGAATAAAATAAAATAAAAGAGAGCCTCCATAGCATAAATTGAGGTGAACAGCAAATAAATAAGCTTTTCAAAATGAAAACAAAACATAAATTAAAACTAAACCTGCTGCCGGTGACAGTGTTTGCAAGGTTTTTTTTTTTCCCCCACAAGGATCCCAACATGTTCACCTTCTCTGGTGCCGTCTTACTTTACTTTAGTGTGAAAACCATATTCGCATTATTTTTGCTGCACGCTCCTACAGACTCAGGGAGTAGAGGGAGCACAAAGTAACAAGCGGGTTAGTTGTAACACATGTGGTTTGAATTATTATTATTAGTTACCATATCAACATTACACAGAAAAAAATGTGCGCCAAATTACAAAAATCTTTTGAAGATATAAATGAACATGTATTTTACCATAGTAAAATTTAAATTCTGGCTTAAGTAAATTTTTCATCTCAGTTTTCTTTATTTATAATGATATAAATCTGCTATTATTTTATCTTCAATCTGTTATTTATCAGTTCATTTTTAATGCTTTGATAACTAGCAGAAGACACTAACCAGTTTAAAATTCCAGCTGTGCAGATGGGGCACGTTGTAACACTGCATTACAATGTGCTATTCTGTGACATTACACGATTGACTTTAATAATGAATTTTAATGAGAAACAACGAAAAACAGGAGAATAAATACTGACAATGTTTAATATTTACAAATTATTATTTCAATACATGTTAAGCATTTTTGCTCGTTTATGTGGGTCGTCCCAAGCATTGGTTGCAATGTGTTCATTGTCAAACTCTAAAATCAGATTATTTTTAATTCTTAAAAAAACTTCCATCAGATAAAATTTTAACCTATGGTCATGTTCCAATGTGCCCCTCAGATGTTACAATGTACTCCACATACAGGGCATGACACATTTTACTTCCATTTTTTGAGGGTAAATAAAGAAAAACCTGCAGTTAATAGTAAATATAACCAAAACAGGTTATTATTATTTTTATATGAATAATAAAATAAATATAATGAAAACTAAACAACTCTATTTTGTAATATTCTTTAATTTTATAGTCCATATGAAAAGGTGCATTTCCATTAAAGGCACGTTCATGTGGAGATAGCGAGTAAGCATTGGCATTCGGCAACATCATCTTTGCATATGACAGGACTCAGAAAACACTAATTTATTAATAAATAATTAAAATGTCTTCTTTTCCCCTGACACGTTCATAATCACATTGCTTTGAGGCCATAGCTTTATGCGTGATCTTAAGCGCAGAATGCCTATACATAAAAATATGGTTAATATATTATTATATTAATCAATTTAATATAATGTGTGACTAGTTGACTAGAAAAATCTTTAATAGAGGGCAGACTTACTTAGCAAAAGGAAGCGCTCCATTTTTAAAATAAAATGCTATAATGTAATAACGAAAAGTGCGACAGCTGCAAATCACGTCATCACACTGTTCCAGTTATGCATAAGGAGTCAAATGTATTTTTTGTTTTATCACACTAATTAGATCATGAAGAATGATTTCTTGATTTTGTTTTCCCTTTTAATACATGCCTTCCGCAAGATATTTTTCAATTACTTTCAAAAAGTGGTAGGGACAATATCAATCTTGGCAAAAAGTGGTGAGGACATGTCCCACCCGCAAATTACGCCTATGGTTATTACTATGTCCCACTCGGTGCAGAACAAGCTCTCCAGGTCTGTAGGCATCGTATGGCAATGAAGACATTTACACCACCAGGTCTCCATTGCGCTTTGCCTTTCCAGAGCTTGTGACAGCGGTTGCTGCTGTGTAGGAGCTTCTTCCATCGCTCTTAGTTCTTCGTTCGTGTATTCGGGTTCAAATAAATATGGCTGGGTAAAAAAATGTACTTACAGTCTTCCTCTGTGTCAAAGTCCTCAGACATGTTTGCAAAGATTTTTTTTACAACGTGCGTCTCCCTCAGACTGTAAACGAAGCTCAGGCGCACCAGATAACATGTCATCAGCGTTGTATGTCAGCAGCGTCACTGCAGTGTCGTGAACGTGGATTCACAACAGACCCGAAAGAGAAGACAATGCTGAATAAAGTCGTAATGTTTGTTATTTCTGGACCAAAATGAATTTTTCGATGCTTCAACAAATGGAAATGAAAAGGAGACGCAACGTAAATGCTGGTCATGTGACGATGACTGTAATTAAAATGTATAATACAATATTGTTGACGAATAAAAACAAGACTAAATGTATTTTACAAAATAAAAACTATGCTAAAATGTCTCTTCATTTTCATTGACCAAAACTAAATGTTATAACGTTATTTCGTTTCATTTAGTCATGTTGTTATTATTAGGTGCATTCGACTTGAAGCATGGCTACAGACAGCGATCAACGAGAGTAGCCACATGCAGTCGGGGGTGGAGTTGAATATGGAGCCGTCAAGTCGGACACTTTCTGCTTCCGTTAGTGACACTCACGCAGTGTTTGCGAACTTTGTCACAGATGAAGCGAATTAAATGCAACATTTGTCAAATACACAGATGTTTCAGAAACATTTCCATGAGCAACAGAAACACTTTTTATATATGCTTAATACAGCGCCATCTTTTCAAGAATAAAGTAACAATCTACAACAATGCACTATATACATTATACTATACAATACAATATACTATATGCTTTTATCATTGTATGATAAACCTGACTCAATACAACAGTGCGGCTACAATAGAAAAATCTTCAATTTATATTATTACTAGTCATAATCGCATTGTAGATATCTTAATTCCAATTATGACAAGTCATAATTGCAATATATATATATATATATATACACACACACACAATATATATATCTGGAATTACAATTGACTATCCGTAATTTTATTTATGGATAGTCAAAACCAAGTTAAATGCTAAAACAGCTTGCCATACTACAACGAATTTCTTCCTAGGATGGTGACATCACGTACCCTAAAATTTACATAAACCCTGCCCCTGGAAACACGCAATAATAGGGGTGTGGCCGTGGAACAGGAAAAGGAAGATTTGTAGTAGAGTGTTATTGCCATGCCATCAAAACGTTGTTATTTTCACCCCGTTTCCAGGTCCTCTGTATTCGGACTTCCTAGGAATGCTGGACTTAGGGACCAGTGGTTAACGTTTATTTTTAAAACGGTTCCTGAAAAGTATAACACCTATATAGCTCTCTGTGCTGCACATTTTACGGAGGACAGCTTCCTCAATGTACGTGAGTTCAATGCCGGATTCGCACAAAAGCTTGTCCTAAAAGACGGAGCAGTTCCCTCTTTAAAAGCAGAAACTGTTGTTTATGGACCAAATCCTGTAAGTATGTTTCATTTTTTGTGATTTCCATTTATAATTTATATCATTATATCATGTTATAGCAAGGACGGAAAAAAAGAGCAAGGCTGTTTGGCTCTGCTAATCAGCTAAGGTTACATGTAGTAATGTTACATTCAACACAGAAGCTTGTGTGTGTGTGTGTGTGTGTGTGTACAACACATTTCACATTGAAGCACTGTATAGGAACTTGATTCGTTTTGAGAAAACCACTTGATCTATGACGTCCGAAGCTTCATTCGCCAGAAAACCACGTGACCGCTTCAGTATCTTCTAACCTCAGTGCCGTGGATCAGCTGGGGAAATGCGCGTGCACGCAAATAGTTTAACCTGAATTTTCAGCAGATGTTAGACCTCCACAGATTCCTCACAGGGAATTTTCAACGAAGCAGACTTCACATTATTTGTGAATGTTTGTATCATTTATGGACACTGTGGTTTCCCCTGTCGATGTCCCAATGTATCAGACTCAGAGTTTTAATTCGTTTTCACGTCGCGTCTCACAGACCACGCCTAGGTTTTTTTTTTTTCTAATGACAATGGTAAATGCATTATATAAGGTGTTTACTTTGTTTCTTTGCAACGCGTGTGTAGACAGATGTTCAAAAATAGTCCTTAAATTTGTGTCAGTGTAATTTAAGCAGCAATATTGCTGTGGTTAAAGGGGCACGTCAATCGTTTCTTTTTTTATATTGCTAAAGAATGAGTGATAAACAACGAATAGTTTAGCATTATACATATAATTTTGAATTAGTGACACAAAAGGTGTTTTGACACAAAACCTTTAATCAATACATAGCTTCAAAGCAGCTTAATGTAAAATGCACGTTTCTTTTACTATGAAGAAAAATCTTGTCTCATTAGAAATAGTGTGTCAATAATGCAAACAAATTTTAATTCTGCTGTAAAGCAGCTCTAAAATTAGAACAATAGTCAACTGTCAGTTTCTCAGTTAAAGTCAATTCATCGCTGATTCAGTGATACCATCCTCCTGCTCAGTTCGGTAGTGCTTTGCAGCGGATGTGTCTCTGGGGCTCTTCTAGTTGTCCGGGTCTCCGCTGACATTCAGAGCTGTTGTGGTGGTCTCTAGGTGCTGATCCACCATCTGGTCTGGATACAGACTGGATCTGGTTAGTTAAAATCATTCAGTTAAGGACAAACATGTTAAGAAAATTATTTACATATTGTGATGATCGCAGTGATTACAATATAAGTATAATTTTGCATTTTGATTCAGAATTGGGATTTTATGAAGTCCCACACTATAGTATATAAAGAGGCCCACACTCATTAGTTATGAAACTGACATACTTTTGTGTCATTTTCAGTTCAAGAACTGCAATAGAGTAAATAACACTTTTCCTATTCTAATTAATGTTTGGGAGAGAGGTATCATTTGTGAGATGCCAAATTATTATGAGGTTAGCGGTGTACTGCAATATTAGCCATATACGTATATTATTATTACATATATTTTTTATTTAATTTTAAATTTAATATACGTAATAATGTATCATCACAGTATCATATATTCTTCCTATGTCAGTTATGAAAAAGTTGTGGCTGCTGAGTGATTGCCACAGGACTTTCAAACAAAAGAGTTCACGTTTAACAAACACTTTGTCACCTCAAAAATGTAAACATGCCATACATGTGACGTATATCACACAAATTGTAGAAAAAATGCCTTATTATTTGTTTATCACATAAACAGTTTTAAAGAGTTTGGCTTTGAATCCTGTATTGCTCGTAACATGTTTTCTACTGTTGGAAACACAAGTAGTCTGACAAGAGACCAGTAGGTCTTTATGTAAAATAAAAGCAGGAGTGCTCTCTACATGTTCAAAGACAGACAACAGATTCACATCATTTAGTTAAATTAAAGCACTTAACTGAGCATAATGTACAGTACAATACAGACACACTATTAAGCATATATAAAATTGTTAATTTAATTTATTATATAAGAAACTGAATGCAGAATTGTTCTAAACGGAGTTCTAAACCAATGTAAACATTGATTTCAGATCAAGTCTTAAATCCGAGATGAAACTGTCTAGGGAAGAGGATACAGAGGCACCAGAACTGATGGTACAAGCTTGAGATCTCATATAACAAAATCAGCAGAGTAAGATAAAGCACAGTCAAGCCAAAGTAGCCCATCTGTTTTTGTATTCTCTCTGTCTCATACACACACACACATGCGTCTATGTATATATACATATTATACAGATTACTTACTATTTTATAGATCATACAAACACACACACGTGTTATGTGTATATATATATATATATATATATGTATGTGTGTGTGTGTGTGTGTGTGTGTGTGTGTTTGTTTGTGTAGTCCCTCAGAAAATAAATAATTTGATTAAATACAATAGTAAACTACAGACCAATGAACAGGCTTGGCAGTAAAAACAATGGACGTTGTGTAAACCAAAAAAAAAGGGCTTTATGTAAACGGGACTTTTATGTTCAAAGAAATGTATGTTTGCTTTAGGTAGGCTAACTTCTGCTAATTTTAAAGGTCCCGTTCTTCGTGATCCCATGTTTCAAACTTTAGTTAGTGTGTAATGTTGTTGTTAGAGTATAAAATTCTAAAGCTCAAGGTTCAATGCCTACCTCGAACCACCAGTTTGGACTACATCCCTCTAGTTCCTGCAGTAATAACGTCACTAGAACAGTTTTTTTTTAGTAACCTCCGCCCACAGGAACACGCAAAGGGGGGGGGGCGTGTTCTTGTTGCGCTCCGAAGGAGAAGAGGAAGTGTTGTGTTTGTTGAGTGTGTTTGTAGCCATGTCGTCGAAACGCTGTTATTTTCATCTCGGAGTCCAATCATCTTTGTTTGGCCTTCCCAGGGACGCTGTGCTGAGAGATCGATGGTTACAATTTATGTTTAACTCGGTTCCCGAAATTTATAATCCACATGTTAAACTATGTGCAGCACATTTTGCTGAGGACAGCTTCATCAATCTCAATCAGTTTAATGCCGGATTCGCACAAAGATTATTCTTGAAAGATGGAGCAGTTCCCTCTTTGTCTGGAGAAGGCGTTGTTTATGGACCACAACCGGTAAGTGTATTTTATTATTTAGTTGGTACGTTTAACAGTTTCTGTAACTAATTACACAAAGGGCAATGCTGTTTAGCTTTGTTAACTAGATGTTAGGGTTGTGCAAAAAATCGAACGCGATTTTCATGCGTATCTCGTCAGTAAAAACGCTCCTGTGCTTATAAGTGCACGTGCGTTCAGATCTCCATTGCCAGGTTTTCAAAACAAATCCTGCCCACTTGCTTCTCAAAACCATAGCCCCAGGAGGGCAACATGCGCTAAACTGGTGTCGAATCACAACACAGGAACCGCTGGCACAATCAGAACTCGTTACGTATTTCTGAAGGAGGGACTTTATAAAACAAGGAAGACATCAGCCCGTTTTTATGACCGTGAAAACAGCGGTATACAGATAAGTGAATTGTGTGAAAAATACGCGAAACATGAACACGTTATATTGCACACTGTAAACACAATCAAAGCTTCAAAAAACGTGACCTTTAACTTGATCTGAATCTGTTTATTAGAACACATGATAGCACACTACATACACAGTAACCCTGAAAATAAAATACTTACATTTTTTCTTAGGTTCGTTGAAGAGGTCATCCACTGAAACGAGTGTCTCATGTTAAAGTGGGCGTTGTTTGTGAGAGTGACATATGGTAAACTTCCCTAACACTGCGTGAAATACGCAGGTACTGACACCACGGAGACGAAACATTTTATTATGAATGTTACCAATGTATACAGCTGGTGAAACACGTTTTTTTTAATCTAATATGGAATATCGCAGTGACGAATCTGTCGCCGTTTGAACAGCCTAAAAGGAGTCGTCAGTAATCCGAAACCCACTTCCGTGACAGCTACACGTAAAACATTCTGCGTCGCGCGATTAAAACACTGTGGCTTGTTAGTGTGGTTAACATCATGTCGAGAAGACGCTGTTTCCTACGCTGTGAACGTAAATTCGTTTTATTTTCACTACCGAAAGACGAGGCTGCAAAGAATCAGTGGTTACTGTTCATTTTCTCCAATGTACCAGAGCAGTACAACCCCAATCTTATTTTGTGTTCCCGTCATTTTACTGATGACTGCTTTTCTAATCTCGGGGAGTTCAAGGCAAGATTCACAAAACGCTTGTTCTTGAAAGATGGCTCAGTACCCAGTTTATTTGGACCAGCTGGCTCCACTGAATCACAGCCCGTAAGTATGATAAATAATAGATGTAACGTTATATATCATAGCGTTCAAAACACTGAGCAATTGGCGTATGTTTCCAATTTTGTCTCCCAAAAGAAAAGGCGATTCTGAAGTGCATGAAACGAGCCGTCAGTAATCCCTGCCTCGCTTCCTGCCGAAAAGCTATTCTTCTTCTAGTGTTTTATGGCGGTTTGGCACACCAGCGACACTGTGCATTACCGCCACCTACTGATCGGGAGTGTGCACAGATATGGAAGACAGAAACAACCCAAAATAAATAAACGAACAAAAAAACCTAGATTCTATCTATTGTTCCTGTTTTATTTTTTTCCAGGTATTTAAACAAAATGTAATGCACTGTTGATTGCCTTGAACCGTTTCCTAACAATACATTTAAAGAAATATTATCAACTCCCAGCCATCCTAATTCTTGAATTAATTGAAATCTCTCCCTTTCATATGCAGAACATTTAAAAAGAATATGCTTCGCTGTTTCCAACTTCCCATATTTGTCACACTTCCCCGATTCATGCTTGCCCATCTTACAGACAATAATTCAATGCTGTATGTCCAATTCTCAGTCTTGAAAGGATGACACCTTTCTTCATATTTCCATATCTTTTTCTCTCCTTTCCAACTCTTTCCTGAATCTGGAATAGTAGATGTCTTCCTTTAGACCCACTATGCCAAAGGTCTTGCCATTTCTTACTACTCTCTTGAATTCAGCTTTAATTAATGCTAACTTAATTTCTATTTGTGGATGATTTAATACTTTCTTTTCTAGCAAGTCTACTTCCTCATTTCCATTCACACCCAAATGTGCAGGCATCCATTGAGTCAGTATATCACAGTTATTTCTGGCTGAACTTCTTCAATCCACTGTAGCACTATGATGATAGCTAATAATTCAGTAGTAAAAACTGACACATGATCTGATAATCTTTTGCCATTTTATTTTAAAAGTAGGAATATATACTGCTGCTGCTGCTCTTCCAGACTCTGGCTCCTCTTATTAATTTGTAAATCTACTAGTGGCCAAGGGAACAACTAAGGGGGGATTTCTGGAATAGCAAGGAGCAATTTAATGGTCTTTCTTTTCCACGCTGTTTACCTCCTTCCTTTCTACTAGGGTTGTAACGGTATGAGATTTTCATGGTATGATAATGGTCTCAGAAAATATCTTGTTTTTCATTAATCAAAAATAATCAATTTTACCATTGATTATTTATTTGTTTAATAATTTATATTTATCATTAATAATTCATACAAATTCATAAATTCTGGTTTGACTTAATTTTTCTGGATTCTGTACTTTTATGATTTAATACAAATATACTATCAAAAATGGTGGTAATGAAAAATGTAACAATTTAATTGATGTTTTAAAACATTTATTCTTTTATGTTTTCGCAAAGGGCTGCACAACAGAGATTTACAGAAATTAAAATAATGGAAAAATTATATTCCCTAATGTTCATGTAAATTATTATTATTATTATTTTAGAAGTAGGCTACATTATAGTACAATCGTAACAATCGTTACAAACGTTTCTGTAAATTTCTTAGAGTTAAAAAGCAGACTTTTATTTGGACGGGTTGTATTGAAGAGCTTTGAGTGTCAATGTATTTGTTTTTACATTTACATTTATTCATTTAGCTGACGCTTTTAACCAAAGCGACTTACAATTGCTATATATGTCAGAGGTCGCACGCCTCTGGAGCAACTAGGGGTTAAGTGTCTTGCTCAGGGACACACTGGCGGTTCACAGTGGATTCGAACCCGGGTCTCCCACACCACAGGCATGCGTCTTATCCACTGCGCTAACACCACCCCCATTTTTGACAGTGGTTTTCTCAAATAAAATGCTGAAATGATTATTAATTGTTCTCTCAGTGAGGCTCTCAGTGTTTGTGATCACATCCTCAGATAGTGAGACAGCAGCACTGTTAAACCTGCCACTTTAAGCCACGCCGGAGCATACTTGAGTATGTAGTACAAGACATAACACCGCTCATTCACAGAGAGACATGCAAAACAAACAGATTAGCCTATATTTTTATATAGCAGTGCTTTTGTCATTATTTTACAGCTGTGTTTGTTTTTTATTCTTCGTGCTTCACTCCACACCACAGAAATCATAATGCATTAACCTTAAATTATACATGGGACATAGCTGTATCAGCTCGGAGGGATGATATTTTGAATAGGTAAACATGTTCGATGTGTTTCCTCGTTTTGCAGCCACTTTCCGACCAGTTTTTGTAACCTGTGTCTACCCTCAAGTACAAATAAGCATTTGACTTTTCTATATAAAAAGTATTCCCATACTAGTGCCAATTTTAACTCGTATTTTGACGTGGGATAGAGATTAGAGATAACGGCCTGTGTCTCTGATGTTGTCTCCACTGTACGTGTGGGTGGAGCAAGAGAACAGTTAGGTGGAAAGTTGTTGCTTAGGCGCAGGTGAGATTCTGTGTCTGTTATTTTCTCTCAATACCGTAAATAAGCAAATGTACACGGTATGATAATTGTATATGTTTGTATTGTATATCGTCAAACATATTACTTGTATTTTTGCCACAGAAAACCGAAAACCCCAACTATTCACCCATTTCTCCACCTCATTCACTGCTTTTTGCATTTTATTTTCAACAAATAAAACATTGTGTCCCCTTTTCCATAGTGCTCCATCATCCGCATACAATGATCTTCCTTTTCCAGTATCAATGTTATGAAATATGTCATTTATCATTAAAATAAAAAGAATAGGACTGCTCACACTTCCCTGGGGAATTCCATTCTCAATTGGGAGAATCTGAGAAAAAGCAGTCACTACTCTTACTTGAATCATTCTTCCAAACAAGAAACTCAGAATCCAGTTATAAATTTTTCCATCAATTGTCAAGTTTTCCAATTTTATTAAAAGACCCTCTTTCCACAACGTATTGTAAGCTTTTTCTACATCAAAAAAGACTCCCACAAGCACCTATTTATTAATTTGAGCTTTTCGAATTTCAGCTTCCTAACACACGATTGAATCCATTGTATTTCTCCCTTTTCTAAATCTACCTTGGTATACCGAAAAAAATGGCTCTACTTTCAGTCACATAAGTCAACCTGTTCATTGTTCAAATTTGCATAAATTTGATGTCAGCACAATAGGTCTATAATTAAATGTCTGAGAATGGTCTTTTCCTGGTTTAGCTATTAGCACTATGACCCCATGCTTCCAATTTGCTGGCAAATTCCCTGTCTCCCATATTTTGTTAGTCTTAAAAATCATTCTTAACGATAAATCTAATAGGTGCTTTATCATCTCATAGCATATGTCATCCTTGCCTGGAGAAGTATGTTTGACCCCCGCAAGCGCTCCCTTGAACTCAAAATGTGAGAAAGTGAAGAGTTATTGGTTAAAGTTCATTTTTGCAGTGACACCACAGCAGTATGTCTCCAATAGACTTTTGTTGTGTTCCTCGTCATTTTACTGACGACTGCTGCTTTAATCTTGGTGCGCATGCACAAAATTCTATAGGTTCTGTACTGGAATTAGTCTAGTAGTTCACCTGTTTCAGTAAATGCAGTCTTGAGCCGGAAAGATAATTGATTAGTTAATCTTTGTGTTTTTTTCTTTCAGGGAAATTCTGGAAAAAATAGGCTCGCTGGGGAAGGTGACACTATTGCAAGACCCTCCAAAACAAGGAACAGTTTAAAAGTAAGTAAATTAATAAAATCATCTATACTGAAATTTTTTGAGGTGGTAAAGTGGCAAGGTTTATTTTCTCTGCCTTTGGATTCCAAGTGTCCAAAGTCATGTGAGGGTGTGAGTGGGAAACCTACTGCTGCAATGTGCTTTAGTTTGTTTCCAACACACGCTGTACAAACTGAGACTGAGCTATCTGACCAATTATAGCAGACTAGGCTATTTAGAAAGGAGAGGTTATGTTTTCAGGCACAGTGAATTATTATTATTATTTTATTTTTTTTTAAGCATGAAAAACTATTGTAGGAGACCTCCAAAACACAATTAGGAAAAAGTAAAATGGCATAACAGGGCTACTTTAAGAAAAACTCTTGGGTTGTGAATAAAAGAATAAAACAAAACTGAATTTCAGTTTATGTTGTATAACTTGGCTTCCAGAAGAAAGAAAAAATCCCTAACTCATTGTTTACCCATCTAAAATGCAACAGCAAACAACTGCAACATCTGATCTTCTGCATTCTGCTGCGGGTTCCAAGAAAATTACTACAAAGGTCCTGGAAGATGTTACAGCCAGTTGTGACGAAGATCTTGATATTTGTGACCTGGACAGTGTGGCCAGCAGTGTGGACAGCACAGCAGAGGAGATGTTTATTGATGGTCTTGACCCTGTTCTAGATGGGTATGTTTTTTTTTGTTATTTAGAACTAAATAACAATGCAAGTTTACTTTGAGGGGTCATTTTATTACCAGCCTGTTCATTAAGATTGTGGAGTATTTAAGTATTAATTTCTCATTCTGTTTTTTTACTTCTTGTGCCATTCCATAGGCCTTCACATGACATTTACTCACCAGAGGAGGACTGCGATTCAGAGTATGCTTTGAGGGGTCATTTTATTGCCAGCCTGTTCATTTAGATTGTGGAGTATTTAAGTATTAATTGCTTATTCTGTTTATTTTACTTCTTGTGCCGTTCCATAGGCCTTCACATGACATTTACTCACCAGAGGAGGACTGCGATTCAGAGTATGCTTTGAGGGGTCATTTTATTGCCAGCCTGTTCATTTAGATTGTGGAGTATTTAAGTATTAATTTCTAATTCTGTTTCTTTCTTCTTGTGCCATGCCATAGGCCTTCACATGACATTTACTCACCAGAGGAGGACTGTGATTTAGAGGCCAGACCACAGCAGAGAAAGAGATCACGTCTGTCTTGCACATCTTCTACTGCTGGAAGAAATGGAAGGGAAAGTGAAAACTATGGTTCATCTGGAATTTCAAATGAAAAGTGGCATAGCTCAGATGATGCAGATATTAAGCCACCCCATCTAGACTTCACACCCGTCCAAGAACCTGGGCCACAGATTTTATCAAATAGATGCACTAGTCCTCTTCAATTTTTCCAGCTGCTGTTTCCAAAAAAAATGTGGCAGACCATTGTAGACCACACTAATGACTATGGAGCCAAGTGCCAAGGGAGAAAGGGCAAAGTGTGGGAGTACATTTGTCAAAAAGACTTGAAGTCGTACATAGCACTGGTAATTTACATGGGTATGTTCAGGTGCTCTTCATTGACAGACTATTGGAGTGAGTCTGAGCACTTCAGTCTGTCCTTTCCAGCAAAAATCATGTCTTACAAGAAATTTCTGTCAATCTCCAAAGCCCTTCATCTAAGTGATAGGAAGGAGGATGAGAAGAACAGTTTTAGGAAGGGAACAACAGGCTATGAACGGTTAGGTAAAATTCAACCTCTGTATCAAGTCATTCGTGAGGCCTGCAAGACCTTTTTTCATCCTTTTCAGAACATCACCATCATTGAAAGAATGGTCACATCACAGGAGAAACCTGTACTGAAGCGCTGCGTGAAAAACAAATCCCCAAATATGGGATACAAACTCTTTGCTCTGACAGACTGCACCTGTGGCTATACGTGGGACTTCTTTATTTACGAGGGGAAGTCATGTGCCTCACAGAATGTGGGCCTGAGCTATGAGTCCGTTATGGCATTGGTGGATGAAAATATGTTGGGCTCTGGGTACAAATTGTTTGTGGACAAATTTTACACCAGCCCCACACTCTTCAGGGACCTCTTGTATAAAAAGATCTGGGCTTGTGGCCCCATTTGGGCAAACAGAAAGGGTTTCCCAAAAACAGTCATGGACAGATTGTCAAAGAACGCTCCACGTGGCACCATGCGCTGGATCAGGGATGACAGTCTTCTGTTTGTTGAGTGGAAAGACTCGCAGGAAGTGCAGATGTGCTCCACCTTCCATAAAGCTTATGACGGTGATACTGTGCAGAGAAAGGTGAAGGGTAATGCACATCGGACCCTTGTGGAGGTTCCCATTCCAGCTGTGGTGCTGGACTACAACAGGTTAGTAGAATTTATTTGGTGTTCCTTGTTTCACTTTATAGTACCATGTGCCTTTAATGCATTAAATGCCTTAAGTCAAGGCATTTCTTTTTAGATTTGTGGTTTCTTTTTAGAGTTTGAAATATGTTTTATATTTCCACACAGGAACATGGAAGTAGTTGATTCGTCAGATCGCATTACTGGACATTACCGAGCTCTGCTTGAACCAAGAAAGTGGTATCAGTGTGTGTTTTACCACTTTTTGGACATCATTGTAGAGAACGCATACATCATGCATGAACTAATGACCAAGGGAAAGAATAAGAAGACTTTGACCAGAAAGGCATTCTTGGAGGTGCTTATTTTAGAGCTTACAGAAATGTGTCCTCAGGACTAAGCACCGGTTCCCTCAGTTCCCTCTTCTTCCGGATTCTCCTTTTAAGTTCCTGCTATATTCCATAAGCAAAAACAGACAACAGCGGAAGTACAGGCTCTGCAGCCAGAAAACACCAGCCACATGTGAGACTTGTGATGTGATGTGCTTTCAGCCCAAGAGGGACCAACATGAGAGGCTATTGATTTAGGTCTTCAGTATATGTTTTATTATAATTTCCCCACTGTTCATTCATGGTGCATTCATTCAAAAAAATGATCAGAATATTTGATTTGAAATGTTTTGTTATTTGCTTTGAAAGTGGAATAAATGTTTTCAATGGAATTAAATGTTGTTTAATGTAGTTTGTTGGTTTATACATGTGAGAAAACATGCATTTACGGAAACATTTCACGGACATTTAAATCAGAATTTGGTCAAATCGGTCGATGAGGTTTCACACTCATTTTGTAAGTTATTTGGAGGTAATGCAGTGATTATTGGCCACATACATTTTTATCTGGCACAGAATTTATTTTTTAAACAAAAAATACGACTCTTAGAATTATACATTTCTGCTATCCTGTAAGAACATTTATATAGAGATCTTTTAATGACTGATGTCAGTAACTTTCTATGATGACAGATACTTCGATTTATAAAGTGACTTAAGAGGCTGTCAGTAGTGAGTTTCATCATAAAAGGAAAGAACTTCACTTTAACTGCTCGTGTTATAAATAAAACAAATGTATTTAATACCTCGTTATATGACACTTTTGTCAAGACGCATTAAAAGAGTCAAAACGTTTTCTGGGAGGATGTGTAAATTATCTTTAATGAATGGCTGAAGGCTTTAAGTTCTTAATGGCTTTGTTTTATTTGTGCTAAAATAAATTCAAATAGGACGAAATAAACATGTTTACAAAACCGGATAGGATTACAGTTAGTATGTTTTTGCCATACAGCGCCGGGACTTTTAAAATGAACCGATTGTGGGTTTATGGTAAATACAGCGTTTCACTAATTACGTCACTTCCTGTGAACTCCCGCGCGTTGAACAAGGGAACAACACAGTTTGTATGTGATTGTTTCTTACATCCTAAGCACGTGAGTGGTTTCGTTTTTATGACTAATCTTCGGAACAGTAATATATTATTTGTGGTTCTGTCAGCTTACCCACCAGGTTTCAAGTTTAAGTATATTTTACGATGAGCGTGCGTTTTGTTTGTTTAAAAAAACACTGGGTTTAAATTCTGTTCTGGAACGTTAGTCAGCAACGGCGCATAAACAACGATTTGCGTGCTAAACGGTATGGCATTATTTAGAGCTTTGAAATAAAAATAATATATGAATTTGAGATTAAAGTGGCATGTGGTTTGTCTGTTCTCCCTTAAACATGCAGAGGCCACTAATTCACTGTTTACTCGCCTAACATTCAGCAGGATATATTCGCATCGATTGATTTTTAGTACTCTCTGATGGATCCAAAGGAAAGCACCGAGAATGGCTTGGAGGACAGTATAGCCAGCTGTGATGAAGATCTCTATGTTTGTGACCAGGAAAGTGTGGCCAGCAGTGTGGATAGCACAGCAGAGGAAATGTTCAGGAATGGTCTTGACCCTGTTTTAGATTGGTGAGTTTTTCTACACCATTTTCTTGAGACATATATTTTCTTTTAACAATGTTTAGCGCTCACATTTATAATGTGGGTTAAGTGTTTTGTTTGATGCAAAGAAATGTAATTGTATGGAATTTGTCATAACAACAATTTACAATGGGTATTCGATGGAGTCACTGAAGATCCATAGCAAATAATACTATTTTTATAATCTTAATAATAATGGACTTTGCTTTTATATATATATATATATATATATATATATATATATATATATATGCATAGTAAAATACTAGCATTAACATGCCACCAAGGGCCTTCTGCAACAATTAAGTGTAAAAAATAAAATAGTTTTTACTCCACAGATCTACAATTTGTTACTATGTCTATAAATCACCAATTAACAGCTCAACATATAAACATTCTTTTTTTTTTAATGGAAGAGCATGAGACTAAAGAAGTCTTAAAGTCCTGTGAACAACAATGAGTATGAAGATGAATATTTGAATGAAGAGCAGTTAATTTGTTGTGCATCCTGACACAAACATTTTCATGGTGTCAAAATGACAGACCCCCCCCGTATAGTGCTGTTCTAATCTCTTTTTCATCTAAGAAAACAGGCTAACCAATACAATTCATGCTTTAGGTCACATGCCCAGAGCCACTACTATTATATAAAACTAAAACTATGCGGTGCTCACTTACAGACTATTTTGCTAAGTGACTGTAAATAGCGAAGGAAGGAGTCAAAACTGACTCTCTTCTCTTTGTTATCTTGTATCTGCCGTCTTATGAACACCCTAGCAAAAGCAAAATCTCAATGGCTGTTTAAAACATGTAAATAATGTTTGAGTAGTTCTCTGTGACAATCAGGTTTGTAGCACAGTTGTGCAGTGCTGCATTGTGTACTGGACTGGTGTAACTGCTCTATTTCTTCTCTTCTAGGAGTAGAACCTACTGTCAGTGAATTTTTGTGTTCATTCAAACCCATCTGCCGTTTGTATGCATTTGTCTAAACCAACAAATCACATGCAAAACAGACTGAACATTTGTGTTGGTGTGAACACAGGCATTTCATCAAAATAGTTGCAAATAATTTTGTTTTTCTTCTTGTCCCATGGAATAGGCCTTCACCTGATATTTACTCGCCAGATGAGGACTGCGACCTACAGCAGAGAAAGAGATCCCGTCTGTCTTCCACATGTTCTCCTGCTGGAGGAGATGGCAGGGAGAGTGAAAATGGTGTATCAACAGAAAGGTGGCACAGTTTAGATGAGACAGATGTTGAACCGCTTCAGCTCGACTTCAAACCTGTCCAAGAACCTGGACCAAAGTCTATACCAAGTAATTGTAGCAGTCCTCTACAGTTTTTTCAGCTGTTCTTTACAAAAACTACGATCCAGTCTATTGTAGAGCACACAAATGCTTATGGGAGCAAGTGCAAGGATGTGGGAAATCCTTGGCTCTACCTTTCTCTGAAAGACTTGAAGTCGTACATAGGACTAGTGATTTACACAGGTCTTTTGAAGTGCTCTTTACTGACAGAATATTGGAGGAAGTCCCAGTACTTCAGTCCATCCTTTCCTGCACATGTCATGTCTTATCAAAAATTTGTGACTATCGCCGATACTCTTCATTTCAGCAATACCATCGAAGATGAGAAAAATTACTTGAAGAAGGGAACTGCAGCCTATGAACGGTTAGGTAAAATTCTACCTCTATATCAACTCATTCGAGAAGCCTGTAAGACCTATTTTCATCCCTTTCAGAATATCACCATTGATGAAATAATATTTGCAGCACAGCCTCTATCCGTAGACAAATCTACGAATAGAGGATACAAACTCTTTGCTCTCACAGACTGCACCTGTGGCTATACGTGGGACTTCCTTATTTACGAGGGGAAGTCATGTGCCTCACAGAATGTGGGCCTGAGCTATGAGTCCGTTATGGCATTGGTGGATGAAAATATGTTGGGCTCTGGGTACAAATTGTTTGTGGACAAATTTTACACCAGCCCCACACTCTTCAGGGACCTCTTGTATAAAAAGATCTGGGCTTGTGGCCCCATTTGGGCAAACAGGACGGGTTTCCCAAAAACAGTCTTGAACAGATTGCCAAAGAACACTCCACGCGGCACCATGCGCTGGATCAGGGATGAGAGTCTTCTGTTTGTTGAGTGGAAAGACTCGCAGGAAGTGCAGATGTGCTCCACCTTCCACAAAGCTTATGAAGGTGATACTGTGCAGAGAAAGGTGAAAAACGATGCACATCGGACCCTTGTGGAGGTTCCCATTCCAGCTGTGGTGCTGGACTACAACAGGTTAGTAGAATTTCAGTGATAGTCCTTTGGCCTGTTTTGTGAAGCTGGTTCCAGGTAATGGTGAGTGTATTTATTTATTTAATTTTAATTTATTTAACCAGGAAAGAAAACTCACTGAGATTAAAATCTCTTTTACGCGAGTGTCCTGGCCAAGATAGGCAGCTGAGTTTACATAGACAATTTTACATCGAAGTTACAACACACAAACATAAACAAACATCATTACATAAATATAAAAACATGCATCTGATTAGAAACATTTACACACCATTAATTTACAGTTGGCATAGAAAATTACCCCCCTTTAAAATAATCGAATTTTGTTGCTTTGCAGCCTGAAATGAAGACGTTGTTTTATCCAGCTATATTTACTCAGTGCAGCTTGGAATATCCAAGTGAAAGATATAACACCAACAAGTAAAAATAAAAATTAATATAAAAAAAAACACTATCACTGAGTTTGAAAAAGGATCAACCCTCCTAAAAATGACTTACCTCAATCAGGTGTAGCTAATCACCTTCTCAATGGCACACAAAGCATTTTGACGTTCAGCTGTGGTCATTTTGATAAGCTCAGCATGAAAAGCGCATTCCTGGAGCTTTCTGTCCTTGGTAGTGCAACTGAAGCAATCTACTATGGACGGCAAGGCACTGTCAAAAGGTCCCCAGGATAAAGTTGTAGACAGGCACAAGTCAGGAGATGGAAATAAAAAAGAAATGTCAAAGGTTTGCCTAGAAGCACAGTGAAGTCTATCATTAAGAAGTTAAAGTTATTTGGTACAGCACAGACCCTCCCTGGATCAAGTCGTCACTACAAACTGGATGAGAGAACCAGGAGGAAACTGATCAGAGAGGACGACCAAGAGGTCGACAGCAACTCTGAAGCAGTTGCAGGAATTTATGACAAAGAGTGGTCATTGTTGTGCATGTGATAACAATATCTGCATGTGTTGTCCACATACACATTGAAAAGACAAGTGTAAACGCACTTCTGATCAGAATATTATCTGATCAGCGTGTCCTGGTTAAAAAAAAAAAAGTCTGCCCTCTGCAAAAAATTTGTCAATGGGAAGAAGGTTTACCTTCCAACATGACAGTGGCCCAAAACACACAGTGAACTGAGCACACAGTGGTTAAAGGAGAAAAATGGGATTGTCCTTACATGGCCTAGTCAGAGCCCAGACTTAAACCCCACTGAAAATCTGTGGAGTGACTTGAAGGCTGCAGTCCACAAATGGTCACCATCCAATTTAAATGAGCTTGAGCAGTTCTGCAAAGAAGGGTGCAACGCTACTAGAGACATCCCAACAGTCTAAAAGCTGTAATTAAAGCAAAAAGTGGTTCAACCAAATGCTGACACAAGGGGGTGATACTCAGTGAATGTTTTTTTTTCTTTTGTATCTTACACTTGGGTGTTATAAGTTGTACTGAGTAAATACAGCTGGATAAAACAAAAGCTGTGCTGTCTTCATTCCAGGCTGCAAAGCAACAAAATGTGATTATTATAAAGCCAATTGTATAGACAATACTCCTCCTAATTTAAGTTAATATACATATGTACATAAAAATACAAGCTTAAGAATTGATATACATATATCAAAACCCTTTTTGAACCTATATAAATTCAATTCTGTAAATCAAACTGACACTCAATGTTATTGTGCAAATTGCTGTCAGCTGCATTCCTGAGGTAATCACAAACTCTCACACACTGAGTTGACAGAAAGCATTTATATTGAGCGTTTACGTTTAAAATTCTGGCTTTTTTCTTTCTACCCAGGAATGTGGGGACATTGGAGCCATCCAGTTTCATCACTGGACATTACAGAGTCCTACATAAACCAAAAAAGTGGTATCAGTGTGTTTTTTATCACCTTTTGGACATTGCCGTAGAGAATGCTTTCATTTTGCATAAACTGGTGGCCAAGAGAAAAAAACTAAAAACTCTGACACGGAAGAAATTCCTCGAGATGCTTGTTTTAGAGCTTACAGAAATGAATGCTGAGAATGGGTCTGAATCTGCATCAGTTTCTTCGGCTCATCCTGTGTCCCCCGTCTCGTCTTCTCCTTCTGCTCCTTTCTCAGCTTCTCCCTCTTCTCCCGAATTGTCATTTCCTGAAGGAACCCACAGGCCCAAGCACTTCATGCCGGACAGTGCACTCGGTAGGCGCAAGTGCAAGCTCTGCCACCTGAAAACTCCAGTCATGTGTGTGACTTGTGAAGTGCCATTGTGCTTTCAACCCAGGCGTGACTGTTTTAATCAGTGGCATGAATTCAAGGTTTATGTTCATGATGAGTTTCAATTTGAATCTATGTAAATCTGTTTGAAGTTTACCCTGCTTCATTTCCTGACATTTTTGTTCTAAATTGGAAACAAGTTTGGGTAGTATTTCCAATATCATCTGCTAACTCGACTACTTTTGCCACAGAATATGTGAAACAGTCAATGGAGGACGTAAAAGTCTTGTGGAATTATGTCAATGTCGGTGCTGCACTACCTTTCAAACATTTGGAGCTGACCATTTTTCACAGAGGCTGCAGTTATTTGATTAAAAATATCGTAAAACAGTCATTTCCTCAGTGTTGCGTAATCCTTCCGAAATCATTCTAATATTATGAAGTCACTGCATCAGCAGCATGCAGGTACATTTAAAACTCTTTTGCAAAGATGTTTGTTTCTGGGGGGGGGGGGTTCACCTTTGTGTGACCCTCAGTATGTTGCATGCTCAAGTGGAAATCTTTTGTGGTTTCAGAGGAGTCTAAACAAACCCTTTCTAGAGAACTTATTCAAAATAAATAAAACACTCAAAAAGAAATGGATAAAAAATAAATCTCAACAAATATATATTTTCAGATCTATTTGTATATGTTAAATTAGTTTGTTCTGTGATTTTCTACAACAGCCCTGCATCTGTGTGAAGGAGGAGACAGCATGGGTATGAAATAGTTATCAATTGTAAAAAAAGGAAAAAGACCGTACATCAGTATAAACATTTATATATATATATATATTGTTTTTTTTTATTATTATACATATGTAGCTTATAGATCTCAGTTTAAAAGCTTCAATTTGTTTGCTATTCAGTTTAAACGCTTGTTTCGATTTATATTTTATTATATTAGCCTATATTGTATTGTATTACATTATATTATTCTATACCTATTAGATAATTGACATCAAAAAGGGAATCCATGGACAATATCTGTTCATTTCGTTCATATTACATTATTAGCCTATATTATAAAGAATTGAGCTGTTCTGCATAAAATATATATGTATATATATGTGTGTGTGTGTGTGTGTGTGTTTTTTAATGATTTTTAATATGATGTCTTGGTAACACAGCAGTATAATGTTTTGTTTTTTTCAGGTACCCTAAAACAGTGGGTCCCAAATTTTTCCATTCCACGACCCACCTAGACAAGTGTAATCTATTTCATGAACCACCACAATATTTGAGGAAAAAAAAGGTTGATATTACTTTAAGCCTAATCTTACTTAAAAGTTTGATGACAGAAATTAAGTATTTAAGAAAAAAAAACTTTTTATTTTAGAGTACACCTGAAAAAAATCACTATTAATATTTAAGTTTTAATTTTTGTTTACAGACGTTAAAATATGTAGTGTCCATAACGTTAAACAGGCTCACTCCAGTGAACTGTAATCTGCGCTGCTGTGTTTTGTTGCAGAAAATGCATTCACGATCCTTTGTGTGTCGGCGAGAACGGAGCACAATCAAACACTTTTTTTAGAAAAGCATAAGAAGCAAAGCAGAACTATCTAAACTGTTTGGAGATTAAAATAATTGTGAAATAGGTAAAAAAAAAATTATAATAAACCTGTCTCGTTTTAAATAAACAAAAAAAACTGGATGACATTAAGTTCAGGCAGAAATGTATTTTTGCAATGGTTAAATTAATGTTCAGCAATATATTCAAAAGATTTCTGAACTTTGGCAAATTTTTCTCTAAAAAGAGATGATACGTCGAGTATTGAATTTTTATTGTTTGTACATTTTGTTATGTGGAAATGTTTACATCTTGTAGTGTTACACAGTGTTGGGAAGGTTACTTTGGAAATGTAATAGGTTACAGATTACAAGTTACCCTGTTTAAAATGTAATAGTAGTGTAACTTTTTCAATTACTTCATTAAAGTAATGTAACTAATTACTTTTGAGTACTTTTTGATTACTTTTCTAAATTTGTGAAAATTAAAGAATAATAAATAAAAGCATATACATCAACTTAAATACATTTATCTAATAAGCATGTGACGTATTCTGTGTAATAAACTCCTGAAACATTGGTTATTTTTTTTAAACTGCTGTCTCTTTGTATATGATGATAGTTTTCTCAAAATAAGTAAAATGCACATGAAGTGACACAGAGCAGTTCTAGAAATTATGTTTATGTGCTCGTGTACTCCTATATTGAGGCGGCAGAGGTTGAAAACACTGCGAGCTTCAGTAGGCCTATATACGTGTAGTAAATGAAACCATGTCTTTGCCATTAATTTACAGGAGGGGCGGACTGGTAAAAAAATTCAGACTGGAGAAAAAAACTCATACAAACAAATTCATGGACAAAACTATTTTTTATCTATTTTAAATCTTTAATTTGGGGACATGCAAAATAATTAAAAGTTCTCTCCTGAACTGCACCTTCACTTCCATTTTTCTCTTCAGTCTCTTTATTTTGCCCTGTTATCCATCTCTCTCGTGACTTTAATACTCAAGATTGAACAAAACTATACTTTACAATACAATACTCTACAGTACAATATCTTTATAGAAAAATCCTAATACTGTACATGAGTCATGTTTTTCCCTTACAAAAGTTAAACATGCTTTTATTAGCCTATATAAAAGTAAAATAACCTTGTTTTTTTTTTTTTTTTTTTGCAAATGGATTTGTATTTATTTTTAAATAAATACATTTGTAAAATAATTTTACATTTTTGGTTACCACAGTTAAACAATAGTAACCATTTTCTCTGGATTTATAGTTAAATATTAAAATGTTAATTTTCGTAAGGGTTGTGTTGTTGTCTGTCGTAGCTCACTAAACCTATGAAAAAATCGGATTTTTTTTTCAGCTAAATTCCTACTGTAACATTACAACTGATAATAATGATGTCCTTTATATATTATTTTGAGTGATGACTGATGAGCAACGTGCTGCTGCTTGATTAAATAAATAAAAAAACAAAGACAAAAAAAGCATCTTTACAGATGAAACTGACCTGAAACCCTGAACAGTAGTTCTGCTTCTCTGCTCCAGCAGTCCTCTCTCTCTCTCTCTCTCTCTCTCTCTCTCTCTCTCTCTCTCTCTCTCTCTCTCTCTCTCTCTCTCTCTCTCTCTCTCTCGCATTGATTACTCTATGAGTCTGATCCAAACCGTTTGGCGGAGGCGCGGAGAGCGCGCGAGTCATGACTAACACTTCATGACTTATTAGAGATTTAATTATCAAATGGCGGATTCGCAAATGATCGCTTTAGTACATTCGGCAGGCAATTATACAATAATGATATTAAATAGTGGGACAAAATCGGCTGCCAGACCACCGGGAATTGTCCTGGTTCTCCCGGTGTCCAGTCCGCGCCTGATTTCCACAGACACGCAGAATGTGCAGGAGACATATATTGCATTTTTGGGGCTTAATATTCACAGACACTAGTCCATGTCATGTTTTGATTCAAGTGTACTGACATACTTTTGATTTAGTCATCCAAAATGTGGCATATTCCGTCCGCGTTAGGCATTCCGTTTTTATGACTGGATTCTACGAACCAGACTGTATTTCCGTATCCCGGAAATTATTAGGGCGGTATGTCTCAGAATAGTCAGTGCAATTTGGGAAAGAAATCAGTTAAATCTGTATGTGGATGTGTGTAAATATTCAAATGTAATCCCCTTTGTAATCGTTAAAAATTTCATAAGTAACTGTAATTTAATTACTCATTTTTTCGTAGTAACTGTAACTAATTACAGTTACAATAATTTTGTAATTAAATTACGTAACGCCGTTACATGTAACTAGTTACTCCCCAACACTGCCAAGGAGCAGCTTTGTTTCATTAAAGATCTCTTCCTGTCAGTCCCTCCATCCCTCCCTCCCTCTGTTTTAGTCAAAATCACTTTCCTTACTGAAAACAATTTCACACCATCAACTTTTCCATCACACCCACACATCTGCATTTCATACCTCAAAGCAGGTGTAATTTCTTCAAAGTCACAATAAAGAGAGACTGAGATTGAGCATCGGCCTGTGAACATTAAAGCAAGAGACAGAAAAGACTGATTGACTGATTGAAAAAAGAAGAGGGCAAAAGAGACACTAAAAAGGAAGGGAATGGTGAATGTGCCCCAGTGCTGATAGAAGTGACACGCATGCTTTAATTAAACCCTTCACCTCCACTCAAAGTGGTTGAGATGTGCGTGGAGTGCTTCTCGTAATGGCTGCTGAGCTGACTGATTAGAGTAAACAGAGCGATAAACCTCAAGAGCGGCTTTAGCTGCTACATGGAGATGATCCCCGGAGGTCTAACGCTACAGGCTCAGAGAGGCTGTTTGAGATTGCCCAAAGAGGCCCAACTTAAAGGCCCTCGTTTCCTCTCCTTATCAGGCCCATCAGCGCTTACACTCTCCAACACCAACAGCAACTGAAAATTATCCTGGCTGCATGTGCTGAATTTGTCAGAGCAAAAGGAAGAAAATGAGCAGATGAGAAGAAAAGCCCTGAGGAAGGAAAGATGGCGAGGGGATGGATAGGGAGCAGGCACTGAAAACAGCCCACTGCAATTACAGCCACAGACTGGAAAGGTGAGTACACTGTTGTTATGATGCTGCCTGCTGGAAAAACATGGAGGTTATGGGTCTTCACTGACTGTCAGTGTCTTCACTAATGAAGCAATGGAAAATGGGAATGGGAGATGGGAGATGCGATGTTGGATTAAAGGAACGGATGACTGAAAAAATAAACCTGTATGATTTCTGCAGAACACAAACAAATATATTTTGGTCCATACAGTGAGTCTGGGATGTAGTGTTGTTT